>NC_071117.1:27555000-27832500 GCF_024256425.1 Clarias gariepinus
ACCAGAGAACTCAAGACTTAGGACACCCTGGATGTGTTGTGAATTTATCTTTAATTTTATTTTTTAAGTAGATGAAAATATTGAATTAAACCAAATCTGCTATTATACATGTAATAAATCATATTAACTATGTGATTAATATATCATTCAAGTAAAGTGTTACCTTTCACACTATGCCTAATTAGCATCATTGGCAAATTGTCCTCTTTTTTTTTTCCAAGAATATGGTGCGTTGAGATTTTTGGAAAGGTATAAGCGTATCTCTCACACCTCCCATGTTTCTTATTTGTATTAATTTTATTCGTGCAACTAATTCAACAGCCTTGAGTTTGGTCTGGTTTATCTAGGTCTTTCCTGATAAAACATAATGAGCGCCTCCTCAGCTCAGTCATACAACAGGACATTTATATTCTTATATGTCTTATGCACAAAAGCACCTCGCTTTCCTTGAGCCCTATATGTCTTGCAGTTCATTCTATGAGTTTTATTTTTATCTTAGCTGCAATTATTGCAAATGAGCTGTGTCAAGGAAAATATGAAATTAGTATATTAGTTAGTGATTATGCAACCAATTAGATGCTAAGTGTAAATGTAAATGTAGAACTCTAAGTACATAAGGATTTATTATGCATCAAAGCTTTCCCTTTCCCTTTTTATTTCTACTTTAGTGCAATATATTTAAAGTCATCACACATTCACCAAAAATAAAATTATAAAAGTCAGGTCAGGTGCGTGGGCCTGAATATAGTGTAAACCTATTTACACCAGATGGATGGCTATTAGTGAAACCAAAAAATAATTGAATAAATAAAAATTTAGGAAGAAAATCTGGAAGTTTGAAACAGTATCTTCCTAACACATTGTCACACACAGGCACTCAGTGTCTCTCTATTTTACAGGTTGCTGGTATGGCTGAAAATTCCTTAGTGTCCATCCCCATGGAGGAGACCAAGAGGTCAGGAGAAGCCCCTCCGGATGCCCCCATGCCGACCCCCCCGGGGAACCCGATCACAGAGGCCCAGAGTTTCTCCCACCTGCCCCAGCACTCTGCTGTAGACCTGAAGTTCACTGAGCTTTCCTACACTATTAATGATGCCCCCTGCTGGAGGAGTAAAGGTAACGAGACTATAGTTCAGTACAGTTGGGACTTTTACCAAGTCAATATTTAAAGATTGCTAAGTGATGTTTTATATTGTTTTTGTTCTTGAGGCAACATTCCTCAATTGTATATTTAACATCTGGATTGAGTTAAATTCTATGAAAGACATAAGATGAGGTAAAATTGTGTAAGTTAATGATTAACATATTAGTTTTTGTGATATTATTGATTATAAAGCTGGGAGAATGAAATTAGCAATTTCTTAAAATCCTTCACATCTCCCTTAAATTTCTATCCTCTTTGCCTAGCATTTTGGTTCAGCCCTCCTCAGACTTGATTTCTTCTTATTAAAGATAAATCAGTGTTTTTATGTTATTTACAACAAAACTATGATTAAACTGCCTATAAGTGACTTGTAAGCTTTCACTGTCAAGTGCTTACATGGGCTGTGGAATCCTGCGCCTGAGAAGAACTGGAGGTTAAACAGTATGTCCTCAAAGTGACGCATCGCAGGGGCAATATTTTCATTTTCTCCTTTACTTTTGAGATCAATACTGATGATGAACACTGATGCATTTCAGTTCTATCTATCTATCTATCTATCTATCTATCTATCTATCTATCTATCTATCTACAGTGTATCATATAGGGCTGAGATCGATTAATCAAAAATTAATTAAAACCAACATTCAGAAACTTTTTTCAATTCTATTAATACCTTTTTCATCATGTTAATAGTTTCCCCACAGTGTGTGTTTATGTACTGACACCTTGAGAAAATACTACCATGTGTCTAGTCACGTGTCATGAAATATTCCAGCATTAATAGTTGAGCATTAAGTACAAACATTGTCAGTTAAAACACACACACACACACACACCACACTTTTAGAAATCCCACCTGTGAAGGCATATATAATATTTAATAATCTTCATGGCATTTATGTATTGAGCTATTAAAAAAAAATCCTTGTTCTGGTATGTTTTCCTGTCAGGGAACCTATTCCCTCTTTAGAAAAAAAAAAAAAAAACTCAGGATTTATTAGATGCCAGTAAACACACATACAATCTCTCTCTCTCTCTCACTCTCACGCACCCCCCCCCCCCCCACACACACACACAACATAATCAAGTCTCAAGTTCTGACTCTTTTTCTTGACTCATGTTCACAAAAGCACAGAAATCAAGAGATTCCTTTTTTAATCGCATTGTACATCATAGAGTAACTGTTTGTGATAAATTTGAAGATAATTTCATTTCAAAGTGCTTATGTTTCATTAGATTTCCTGAGCTATTAGAAATTAAGGAAGTAATTGTACATGTAGTATTATAGAAAGAAAACAGTGTATGATATTCTGGATGAGACAGAATCAATTGATAAGTAGGTACAGTGTAAACTGTACACATAACTGCTCATGTTCCTTCCTTTAACATCCTATTCTAGATGTCATCGACTGCATCAACTGCATGTTATTGTTGTTTTTAACCTTAACCTCCCGTCCTGATTGATTGCCCCCCGCCCAGTGTGTCGTGTATTTTATTTGATTTCTGATTCCTCTCCATTACACTCTTTGACATGCTGTTATCTTGTATTAATAATAATAATAATAATAATAATTATTATTATTTTTATTATTATTATTATTATTATAACAAGTATTATTATTATAATTATAATAATTATATTAACTAATAATTTATCTTTTAGCAGTTTTACAATTAAAACATTTAATTGACCTTTCACTAGCTTGTGTGAAAAAAAAAAAAAAAATGATTAACAAAAACTATTTTACCTTACATGTATATCATAAAAAAAAAATACCAGGCAAGTACAACCTTTTTTGATTTTTATTCAGATGTTGAATCATTTGATCATGTCTATTAACCTATAGTTGAAGGATGAGACAGTGACTTTATTTATTTACAATTTTGGCTCATTACTGGTATTAAAGAGACGGGCGTTTTTAGGGTTTTCAGTTAAGGGGGGCTCAGCCACCATAGATGTTTAATACATAATTAGCTTGTTCAGAATAAGTACTCAAATGAGTCTTCCTGATCTCACACACACACACACACACACACACACACACACACTCACACACACACCTATTCACACACACACACACACACACACATTTACACACACACACACACACACACTGTTTACTGTATAAATCTTTTTCTATGTTCAAGGACAAGGATGGAATAAACTGTGTGGTGCCAATAATGTCAAACATTTATCTGTTAATTCTTTGACAACACTGCTGCTTTTTGTTGGAAACTGGCAGAGATAAAAATGTGAAAAATACTTTCTGATGCAAAGACTTCGAACAATGTTGGGAACACAGTGTTAATGTGCCTGGGAGGCTGCCCATGTTCTGTTCTTACCTGCTGCTCATTTGGAGACCTACTGTACTCCCATGTGACCTGAAAAACCTTCCATCTACAGTTAAATATAAATATTCAAACTTTGATCATCATGTTATCTAGTTTAATTTAGTGTTTTAACTTCATAAATAAGACTGTAGGTTCTACATTCAACTCCTTAAAATTTTGTAGCTACTAGGCTATTTATTCAAATTCATTAATATAGACAAACATTGTTTTAATGTAATTTAACAAAGCATCTTTTTAATATGATTCTTTATTTTGTTTCTATTCATTCAAAATCAAAGTGACAAAAACCCTACTCTAAGGCTAATAAATGTATTTTATGATTTGGGACATTATTTAATACAATACAATATTTATTTAAATAAAGGGGATGATGGGCGACCAGCAATATGTGTGAAGTTTATGGAGATTTTTTAGGAGGGCTGAGTATAAATGTTATGGAGCCTAAAGCCCCCCTATAAATAGCCAAGCGACGCCCATGGTTAGAACAGAACACATCACAGAACAAAGTGATACAGGACATCACCAGATCATACTCTGCTCACCACCGAGTAATCACTGTGTCTGTAGATGTATTAGCAATTCTTAAAATCGTTTAATCGTTTAGTACGCTCTGTGTGTTTTCCATTTTTTTTTCTAGAAGTAATCGAGGTGGCATCAGGAAAGTATGGTTATTTGAATCCTGTACTCTTCGAGGCTGAGCAGGACGGCGTGTGTTCAGAGGGTGTCTCCAGTGACCAGAGTGATGCTACATCATCTTGCCCATCTCAGTATAACAACGTGAGTGACAATACACTCAGTCAGGAACAAACACATTGTCACACACAGGCACTCAGTGTCTCTCTATTTTACAGGTTGCTGATATGGCTGAAAATTCCTTAGTGTCCATCCCCATGGAGGAGACCAAGAGGTCAGGAGAAGCCCCTCCGGATGCCCCCATGCCGACCCCCCCGGAGAACCCGATCACAGAGGCCCAGAGTTTCTCCCACCCGCCCCAGCGCTCGGCTGTAGACCTGAAGTTCACTGAGCTTCCCTACACTAGCAATGATGCCCCCTGCTGGAGGAGTAGAGGTAACGAGACTATAGTTCTGTACAGTTGGGACTTTTACCAAGTCAATATTTAAAGATTGCTCAGTGATGTTTTATATTGTTTTTGTTCTTAAGGGCAACATTCCTCAATTGTATATTTAACATCTGGATTGAGTTAAATTCTATGAAAGACTTAAGATGAGGTAAAATTGTGTAAGTAAATTATTAACATATTAGTTTTTGTGATATTATTGATTATAAAGCTGGGAGAATGAAATTAAATTTTTTAAAATCCTTCACATCTCCCTTAAATTTCTATCCTCTTAGTACATAATGTATAGAAGGAAAACAGCGTATGATATCCTGGATGAGACAGAATCAATTGAGGTACAGTGTATACTGGACATATAACTGCTCACATTTAACATCCCAATCTAGATGTCATCGACTGAATCAACTGCATCGCTGTCTTTGATATTATTGTTGTTTATTGACTTTATTTGTTTACAGTTTGGGCTCATTGCCGGTATTAAAGAGACGGGCGTTTCTGAGATTTTCAGTTAAGGGGGGATCAGCCCCCATAGATGTGTCATAAAGCAGACTCAGGGAACACAGGTGTAGTAAAGATATTTATTAACCAGCGTGTAGAAAAGCAGAACAAACGAACCAGTAGGGATAATCCATGAACTGCAATCAAGCTAAACTCGGAAACGATAATACAAGCGGGGTCGATATCGGGAAACAGGTACGTGAGAACGGCTTGGTAACGACACTGGAGATGAATCACAGGGAGCGTATACTTCGCAAAGACCGGAAGTGTGAGAGTCTCTTTTATTAGTCCGGTAATTGGTTTCAGGTGTTAGTATTCAGGTGAACAGCGGTGTTGGTGTTGGGAGTTGTAGTTCTTTGTAGTTCTGACAAGATGTTTAACACATAATTGGCTTGTTCAGAATCAGTACTCAAATGAGTCTTCCTGATCTCTCTCTCTCTTTCTCTCACACACACACACACTGTTTACTGTATAAACTTTTTCTATGTTCAAGGACAAGGATGGAATAAACTGTGTGGTGCCAATAATGTCAAACATTTATCTGTTAATTATTTGACAACACTGCTGCTTTTTGTTGGAAACTGGCAGAGATAAAAATGTGAAAAATACTTTCTGATGCCAAGACTTCGAACAATGTTGGGAACACAGTGTTAATGTGCCTGAGAGGCTGCCCATGTTCTGTTCTTACCTGCTGCTCATTTGGAGACCTACTGTACTCCCATGTGACCTGAAAAACCTTCCATCTACAGTTAAATATAAATATTCAAACTTTGATCATCATGTAATTAAACTAAGCATCTTTTTAATATCATTCTTTTGTGTATATATTCATTAAAAAAGTAACTTTTTCTAAATCAAAGTGACAAAACCCTACTCTAAGGCTAATAAATGTATTTTATGATCTGGGACATTATTTAATACAGTACAATATTTATTACAAAAAACAGGATTTTTCTCTCTCTGTAAATCTCACAGTTAAAACCAGTTCACTGAATGCTGTCTGTCTCTGTTGTTAATCATTTATGTATATAACTCTATGGTTAAGTTTGGTAGTTAGGTTATGGTAGCCTAGTGACGCCCATGATTAAAGATATGGTTGCATTACTCCTTATAGGCAGGCGTCACAGTGGTTTAGTGATTAGCACTGCCGCCTTGACATGCAGATTAGGCTAAGTGGCGTTCCCAATAGTGTGTGCCCTGTGATACATTGTACACCCTACTTAGTGTGCTTGTTACAGCAGTGTGTATGCAGTTAAAACGAGTGCACTGAATGCTGTCTCTGTTGTTAATCATTTATGTGCGTAACTCCATGGTAGTTAATGCCATATGCACTGTGTAATGCAACAGCATGATTGTTTTATTAAGTACAGTACACTAAAGGTTCATAGAGTCTGATGTATTAAGGGCTTCATTCTCACTAGAGGAAACAGCTGGTGTGATGAGGGTGAACACAGCGAAGATTTAACTGATTAATCCCTCATGACATTTTGTAAACTGTATTTATGAGAAAGGACTGCACTGATGCAGATAGAACAATTTATAGAAAACACACACCTTTCCTTAATCCTCCCTCTGTGATGGCGAATTGAAGACCGCTCTGAAAGACGGGAAGGAGTCAAAGGAGCCGAAGTCTGCCGCCGCTTTCATATCAAATTTAAAGGGGATGATGGGCGACCAGCAATTTGTGTGAAGTTTATGGAGAATTTTTAGGAGGGCTGAGTATAAATGTTATGGAGCCTAAAGCCCCCCTATAAATAGCCAAGCGACGCCCATGGTTAGAACAGAAGAACACGTCACATAGAACAAAGGTGATACAGGACATCACCAGATCATACTCTGCTCACCACCGAGTAATCACTGTGTCTGTAGATGTATTAGCAATTCTTAAAATCGTTTAATCGTTTAGTACGCTCTGTGTGTTTTCCTTTTTTTTCCAGAAGTAATCGAGGTGGCATCAGGAAAGTATGGTTATTTGAATCCTGTACTCTTCGAGGCTGAGCAGGACGGCGTGTGTTTAGAGGGTGTCTCCAGTGACCAGAGTGATGCTACATCATCTTGCCCATCTCAGTATAACAACGTGAGTGACAATACACTCAGTCAGGAACAAACACATTGTCACACACAGGCACTCAGTGTCTCTCTATTTTACAGGTTGCTGATATGGCTGAAAATTCCTTAGTGTCCATCCCCATGGAGGAGACCAAGAGGACAGGAGAAGCCCCTCCGGATGCACCCATGCCGACCCCCCCGGAGAACCCGATCACAGAGGCCCAGAGTTTCTCCCACCTGCCCCAGCGCTCGGCTGTAGACCTGAAGTTCACTGAGCTTTCCTACACTATTAATGATGCCCCCTGCTGGAGGAGTAGAGGTAACGAGACTATAGTTCTGTACAGTTGGGACTTTTACCAAGTCAATATTTAAAGATTGCTCAGTGATGTTTTATATTGTTTTTGTTCTTAAGGGCAACATTCCTCAATTGTATATTTAACATCTGGATTGAGTTAAATTCTATGAAAGACATAAGATGAGGTAAAATTGTGTAAGTAAATTATTAACATATTAGTTTTTGTGATATTATTGATTATAAAGCTGGGAGAATGAAATTAAATTTTTTTAAATCCTTCACATCTCCCTTAAATTTCTATCCTCTTTGCCTAGCATTTTGGTTCAGCCCTCCTCAGACTTGATTTCTTCTTATTAAAGATAAATCAGTGTTTTTATGTTATTTACAACAAAACTATGATTAAACTGCCAATAAGTGACTTGTAAGCTTTCACTGTCAAGTGCTTACACGGCTGTGGAATCCTGCGCCTGAGAAGAACTGGAGGTTAAACAGTATGTCCTCAAAGTGACTCTATCTATCTATCTATCTATCTATCTATCTATCTATCTATCTATCTATCTACAGTGTATCATATAGGGCTGAGATCGATTAATCAAAAATTAATTAAAACCAACATTCAGAAACTTTTTAAAATTCTATAAATACCTTTTTCATCATGTTAATACTTGCCCCACAGTGTGTGTTTATATACTGACACCTTGAAAAAATACTACCATGTGTCTAGTCACGTGTCATAAAATATTCCAGCATTAATAGGCCTAGTTGAGCATTAAGTACAGTTAAAACACACACACACACACACACACACACACACACACACACACACACACACATCAACAGTTCTGACTCTTTTTCTTGTCTCATGTTCACAAAAGCACAGAAATCAAGAGATTCCTTTTTTAATCGCATTGTACATCATAGAGTAACTGTTTGTGATAAAGTTGAAGATAATTTTATTTCAAAGTGCTTATGTTTCATCAGATTTCCGGAGCTATTAGAAATTAAGGAAGTAATTGTAGTACATAATGTAGTATTATAGAAGGAAAACAGCGTATGATATCCTGGATGAGACAGAATCAACTGATAAGTAGGTACAGTGTAAACTCTACATATAACTGCTCACATTTAACATCCCAATCTGGATGTCACCGACTGAATCAACTGCATCGCTGTCTTTGATATTATTGTTGTTTTTAACCTTAACCTCTCCTTCTGATTGATTGATTGACCCCCCCCCCGTGTGTGTCGTGTATTTTATTTGCTTTCTGATTCCTCTCCATTACACTCTTTGACATGCTGTTATCTTTCTAAATAGTGCAATCATGATAAAAAATAATAATAATAATAATTATATGTACTAATAATTTATTTTTAAGCAGTTTTACAATAAAAACATCTATTTGACCTTTCACTAGCTTGTGTGAAGTGGAAAAAAACAAAAAACAAAAATGATTAACAAAAACTATTTTGCCTTAAATGTGGTACAGTATATCATGAATAAATACCAACCTCTTTTGCCTTTTAATTTTTAATTAGATGTTGAATCATTCAACCCCTTAAAATGTCATATTTTTTTTAATTCATTAATATAGACAAACATTGTTTTAATGTAATTAAACTAAGCATCTTTTTAATATCATTCTTTTGTGTATATATTCATTAAAAAAGTAACTTTTTCTAAATCAAAGTGACAAAAACCTACTCTAAGGCTAATAAATGTATTTTATGATCTGGGACATTATTTAATACAGTACAATATTTATTACAAAAAACAGGATTTTTCTCTCTCTGTAAATCTCACAGTTAAAACCAGTTCACTGAATGCTGTCTGTCTCTGTTGTTAATCATTTATGTATATAACTCTATGGTTAAGTTTGGTAGTTAGGTTATGGTAGCCTAGTGACGCCCATGATTAAAGATATGGTTGCATTACTCCTTATAGGCAGGCGTCACAGTGGTTTAGTGATTAGCACTGCCGCCTTGACATGCAGATTAGGCTCTAACTGGCGTTCCCCATAGTGTGTGCCCTGTGATACATTGTACACCCTATAGCATGATTGTTTCCATTTATGCTATTTGGGATTTAACCCAGGAACCCAGCAGTTAGCTGATTTTCTAAAGTCGATTAAGTGGACATATAAAGTAAATCTCATAAGACTGTCCACAACCTCTATGGTTTATTCTTCTCAGATTCTGTCTTCATTATACCATTAAGAATTTAAAACTACTTTCCCGTCTGTTAGTCACAGCATGATATCCGTGGCGCTCAGGCTTTGCCCTCATGCTTACACGTGCATCAGAGAAATCTATTTTACCAAGAGGTTTATGGCTTTCACTCCAAATAAACTGGGTAGTGTATAATTGTTGATGTTGTCTGCAAAAGGATTTATTTAAACATTTCTCAGGACTTTAAATCTTTTGGATTTTGAAACCTTGAGGAACATACAGAGCAGAGGATGACTTTCTGGTTACTGTCAACACAACAAGCTGCATTTTTATGTCTTATTAACTTCAGGAGTAAAAGAAAAGGAATTGTGCAGGTGGGGGATTGTGTAACTGTTCAAATGTAAGTGAAAACAGGAATTAAATTGTTTCACAGACATTCCATGTTTAGTATTTTGATCTAAAGATGTCTGAAACCTTGCCTGCAACTTGTGATTCCCTCACACCGAGAGTGTGAAGGCTTTTCACAGGCCACATATTTATAATCAGAATCTTCCATGTAAATACTGTTTATTCTAACAGAACATTAAAAATATATTGCTGTAGGATAAGGAGTGGATAAGCAGAAAGATCTAACGTGTCTCAAATGTGCAGGATCCAAGGAGCTCCTGAAGTGTTTGTTGGGGAAGTTTAGCAGTGGGGAGCTCATCGGGATTATGGGGCCTTCGGGGTCCGGCAAGTCCACCCTTATGAATGTTCTTGCTGGGTACAGGTGAGTGAGAGTTTATTGGGTACAATAAAACCAGTGCTCTGATTATTTGTTTGTTTAAATATTACATCATCCATCCTATTTAACTGTATTTTGTATTTAATCTTATTTTACTTTTATTTTATAATTTTTATTTTGTATAAATTTTTCTTTTCATATTTTTTATTTACATTTTTTAAACTTTATTCCATAGTGTAAAGTTTATTCCTTATTAAAGTCTCTCTCTCTCTCTCTCTCTTTTAGAGAGACTGGCATGGAGGGTCAGATCCTGGTAAACGGGCAACCGCGTGAGCTCCGCACCTTCAGGAAGATGTCCTGTTACATAATGCAGGATAACATGCTGCTACCAGACCTCACCGCACTGGAGGCCATGATGGTAAGGTTTCCAGGCCGATTAAACTTTTATTTATCAAACACTTTCACAAACCACATTCTGTCTCCTCTGTTCCACTGATCACATTCCTCTCAGTGATGATGTGCACCCTGTCTTGCAGGTTTCAGCCAACCTTAAGCTAAAGGAGACCATGGAAGTGAAGAAGAAACTGGTGAGTGAAACAGAAATGGTTTTAGCTTACACCACCTAATCTCATTTCTGTGATGGTGCCAAAAAGATGCTCATGATAAATTATCTTAATAACAATAACAAACTATTAGTATAAACTATTTAAACCTTTTGATAAACGTATACATAAAATTCACACACTTATAACATTGCATCTGAACTTGTCGCAGGTGAATGAGATCCTCACCGCTCTAGGCCTGCAGGAGAGTGCACACACTCGTACACAAGCTCTCTCCGGGGGTCAACGTAAACGATTGGCTATTGCACTGGAGCTGGTCAACAACCCACCTGTCATGTTTTTAGATGAGCCTACCAGGTTCCGTACCACCTTTATGTGTATATGTTTATTTTCATTCACTGGCTGCTTTTTACGTAGGAACACCTGTATAGATGCTTCATCATGCAATGATCCGATTAGCCAGTCATGTTCTGGTGAAATCATAGACCGTATAAAAGAACTGAAAAAAACGCTCCATGACATCACTTATAAGATTTGTCATCTTGGCAGGAATTGACGCCGTCTAAATCCTGGTTAATCCATAAATGGGCATTCGGACAGAGCAAACAGCTCCTGACTGTTGGTTGGAACACCCCTTACTGTACCTACCTCAGTTACAAACCGGCCCTCAGACAGAAACAACACTTCCATGCCAGCACCAACACTTTGCTGGGTCTAGAACAAAGAGACGCTTACGGCAGGGGATGGGAGGTGGGATTATCATAATAAGATGGAAAAGATTTACTCTTTAAAAAGGTTACTTAATTGCTTTCTAGTAATGACAAAGCTAGGAGAATTGCTCCCAAAGCTATTGTAAACTTTATCACTTTTTTTATCGCTAGCACTTTTTTTTATGGTAATGACATGACTTTCTAGCCCATGGAAAAAGAAAGCCAGTTCTGGATCCACGCTGGATCTTTGCTATTGAACTGGCTCTGAACTAGCACTAGCACGAGACACGAATTAACACCTTATTGTTGGAAAAGGGGTTTGATTCACTTTTGGAGGCAGCTACCAGTGGACATTGGAGAAACTGCACACTTTGGCACTTCCCACACTTTGGGGCAGAACCAGAGGTTGCCGTATTTGGTGAAATACGTTCAGGTTACGGGCAGGTGTTCCTATTAAAGTGGACAGTAAAGGTAAATAAATAGTATTGTTATTGCACGTGTGTCTATGTTTATCTGTACTGTATCTGTATGTGTGTGTGTGTTTGTGTGTGTGTGTGTGTGTCCCAGTGGTCTAGACAGTGCATCCTGTTACCAGGTGGTTTCACTATTGAAGTCTCTTGCTCTGGGTGGAAGAACCATCATTTGTACTATCCACCAGCCCAGTGCTAAAGATTTTAAGATGTTTGACAAGGTACGAGACAGGATTTAAAATGTAAAAACTAACATAATAAATAAGGTCACACCTCTGCTGTGTTATTTTTCTTATCATTATGTGTTAGTTTTAGGTAATTGTTTAATTTGAAACCCACTTCCTTTATTGTCTGTGCTCTGTGTTACAGCTGTATATTCTGAGTCAGGGGCAGTGCATATATAAGGGTACCGTTCCATATCTCATCCCCTATCTGAATAACTTTGGTCTCCACAGCCTCAACAACGACAATCCTGCAAACTTCAGTATGTATGATGTGCGCATGTGTTATTTAAACTGTGGTTGTAAAAACGTATAAAGTCAGACACATAATTGATCATTGTTCATTTATTCCTTTTAACTAAGAAAATATATAGGCCTACTTGTTCATTTATTAATTTTTTTGCATTTTTGGTATACTGTAACCTCTATAGTCCCTAAAACAGAAAGAGTAGTTTCTTTTCCTACACATTATTGATGTATACTGAAAGACTGGGAGGAGCCGAAGGAGCCGAAGTCTGCCGTCGCTTTCATATCAAATTTAAAGGGGATGATGGGCGACCAGCAATGTGTGAAGTTTATGGAGATTTTTTAGGAGGGCTGAGTATAAATGTTATGGAGCCTAAAGCCCCCCTATAAATAGCCAAGTGCCGCCCATGGTTAGAACAGAAGAACACATCACATAGAACAAAGGTGATACAGGACATCACCAGATCATACTCTGCTCACCACCGAGTAATCACTGTGTCTGTAGATGTAGTAGCAATTCTCAAAATCGTTTAATCATCCACATACGTTCTGTGTGTTTTCCATTTTTTGTTTTTGTTTTCCCACAAGTAATCGAGGTGGCATCAGGAGAGTATGGTGATTGGAATCCTGTGCTCTTCGAGGCAGAGCAGCGTGGCATGTGTTCAGAGGGTGTCTCCAGTGACCAGAGTGATGCTACATCATCTTGCCCATCTCAGTATAACAACGTGAGTGACAATACACTCAGTCGGGAACAAACAATGTCAGTCTATCTGCTCCAGCTATCAACCTCACACATGTTCTGCTGTGTTTGCACAGGATTCAGGACACATTGAACAACACACCTTTGCCACCAGCGTGGTCACACAGTTTAATATTCTTTTCAAAAGAACCTTCATCACTACATACAGAGACCAGGTAAGATTTCTTAAAATTTAATACATTTTACATGTTGAATATTCTGACTAAATGTTTTATAGTGTGTTGATTGTCACACACACACACCGTATTTGAGGATTTGTAATTGTGTGTCCAGGTGTTGACCCACGTGAGGTTGATATCACACTTGGTAGTCGCACTTCTGATCGGCCTGCTGTACCTGGAGATCGGTAACGATGCCAACGAAGTCATTACCAACACTGGATTCCTTTTCTTATCCATGCTTTCCCTCGTGATTGGCGCATTAATGCCCACCGTCCTCACATGTAAGGACTTTTGTTATTGTATGCACTGTGTGCGTGTTTCTGATCACCACTGATGAAGAGCAATAATGTTAAAAATCTGACTGAAGTTCAATATTTATAAAGATCAGAGCGGTAATAAATGATGATACGGGGTTATACTGTGAAAATTCTGATCAATTGGGTACTTCTTTGCTACTTTCCCAGTTCCTCTGGAGTTGCCAGTGATTATGAGGGAGCATCGGAACTACTGGTACAGTTTGAAAGCTTGCTACCTAGCTAAGATCATGGCTGATGTTCCTCTCCAGGTATGCTGGTTATATTATTTATTCCAGAAATGGTACATACTATATTACCATACGAAATATGAAATGTTGTTTCCAGACCTAATGACACTCATTTCAAGATGTTATCCTTGTAGTTAAAAAAAATTACAAGTTTTGGATTGAACTCTGGTTCTATGAATACTGATTAACAGTGATTTAAATGACTGCATATCTTCTTGTACATTACCACACAATTGTACACTCACACTACTGGGAGGGGTGATATTGATGTTTCACAACATCTAGAAATGTCAAAAACTCTCTTAAGGAGGTAGGTGCGTTACTATCAAAGTCTGCAGTCAAGTGACGGCTTCAAGGCCAATTTAGACATTGCCAGATTTTTCGGAATGATGAAACCAAAATTAACTTGCACCAGGTTAAAGGGAAAAGAAAAGTATGGAAAAAGAAAGAAACAGCTTATGAGCCAAAGCATCACATAACAAAGCATGGTGGAGGCCGTATCATAGCATTAGTGTGTATGGTGTATGGTTGCCAGTGGAACCAGGTCACTGTTGTTTATTGATGACCTGACTGCTGATAAAAGTAACAGAAAGAATTGCGTGAAGGGGCTATATATATATATATATATATATATATATATATATATATATATATATATATATATGCATATAAGAGAAGTATGTTAGAGTGGTGCAGGACATGTAGGAGAGCTGTAAGACAGTGGTGAGATCTGCTGTAGGTGTGACAGAAGAGTTCAAGGTGGAGGTGGGTCTGCATCAAGGATCGGCTCTAAGCCCGTTTTTGTTTGCTTTGGTGATGAACAGGATGACAGATGAGGTTACACAGGAGTCTCCATGGACTATGATGTTTGCAGATGACATTGTGCTTTGTAGCGAGAGCAGGGAACATGTGGAGGAAAATTTGAAGAGGTGGAGGTATGCTCTGGAAAGCAGAGAAATGAAGGTTAGTCGCAGCAAGAATACAAGTGTGTGAATGAGAGGGACCCAAGAGGAACGGTGAGGATACAAGGAGCAGAGGTAAAGAAGGTGCAGGACTTTCTACTTAAGGGTCAACAGTCCAGAGCAATGGAGAGTGTGGAGAGAAGATGAAGAGGTGGGTACAGGCAGGTTGGAATGGGTGGAGAAAAGTGCCAGGTGTGTTGTGCGATAAAAGAGTATCAGCGAGAATGAAAGGAAAGGTGTACAGGACAGTGGTGAGACCAGCAATGCTCTACGGCTTAAAGACAGTGGTGCTGAAGAAAAGACAGGAGGCAGAGTTGGAGGTAGCAGAGCTGAAGATGTTGAGGTTCTCCTTGGAAGTGACAAGGATGGATAGGATCAAGAATGAGTTCATCAGAGGGACATGTTACAGTAGATGTTTTGGAGATAAAGTCATTAAGGCCAGATTGAGGTGGTTTGGACATGTTCAGAGGAGAGATGGTGAATATATCGGTAGAAGGATGCTGAGGTTGGAACTGTCAGGCAGGAGGTCTAGAGGAAGACCAAAGAGGAGATTTATGGATGCAGTGAGAGAGGACATGAAGGTAGTTATTGACAATAAAGATCGGACACTAGAAAATAAACAATTACACGCAAAGAAATGAATCATTAATACAAGTAAATTGAAATAACATCAGAGAAAAAGTGCAACCATAGTACAACAATAATGGTTTAACGTCGGCATGTTAATTGCAGAAACATTCGGTATTATATATGTAATTTCATTTATTCCTATGTGTATGCTGATGTTTCTGTATTTTTGTTAAAAATTTGTATTTTATCAGGCAGTACTAGTCTGGCATTTCTAGTTTCCAGTGTATTTTTGATCCTTCAGGTGCTGAACAGAAGGGAAGATCAATATCATTCTACGCTTTTTGTTGGTGTGCGGCATTTTGCGATGATCCCTAAATCACTCGTTGCGCTGTAGAGAATAATGGTGTTTATGCTTTTAAACATGTATAATTTAAGGCAGATGGAGCTTAAAGACAATGTAAAGAGGAAATATATGTGGATTTTATTTGCAGGTTTATTTACGCAGCTATTGAATTCGAAGATGCAAATATCAAACTTACTTTACCGCCGTCACAAACAGGTGTTATGCGCTATAATGCCCCCCTGCCACAGATTTCCCCCTACATAATATCTATCAAATATTATATTATGACATACATTTAAAGGTTTATTATTATCGAATATATTATTGCTATTATAATTAACCCTAGACACGTGACACTCGTCGAGACGATTAATACAAATCCCCCAAAATGATTATATTATGGCACATTTATTTTGCAGGGGTTTGTCAATGTACAAATAAATTATTTATCACAAATTACACTAAATAAATATTGTTTGTGGTGAAAAATTACAGGAAACGATTTTTATTATAAAATAAGCAATATAAAAATATACATGCATTTTAGACCATAACACAGTAGCGTACTGTATGTAGTGAGCATAATAACATCAATGGATACATTTGTTAAATGGACCACAAAACAGCAGGTGATTCAGCATCATCAGCCTAATCAACCACAAAGCCAGCCGAAAGGAAAACATGATGAAGCCTATGTTGCGCTTGGATTCATGGTGGGGATGGTGGGGCAGAGGAGAGACCCGTGTGTGTTTTGTGTCTTAAACCGCTGGCAGCAGACAGCACGAGACCCAACAAAGTAGGAAGACACTTAAAGAAAACACACCCCAGTCACGTTAATGAGCCACTCGACTTCTTTAAAAGAAAGCGCTAGATAAGTGACAAACTAAGCCTGTTATAACAATTGCACGTGTATTTTATTTGTTTTGAACTTGGTGTTATTTGATCTTATTGGTTTAGAGATTGATTTTTCAATAAATAGTACACTTGGCCGTTTCCGTTATCATTTTGTTGTCAGGTGGGGCTTAAAAATTCGCTTTTTTAAGTGGGGAATGACAGAAAATGTTTGAGAACCACTGACATAGAGGGACAGGTGAAGAAAAAAATCTTGTTACTTATTATTATTATTATTTTTATTTTTTTTTTTTTACAATTTTGCATCTGCATCTTGTAAGCAGTGGGTGTCACTAGGAACAAATCTTTATTTATTGTGAAAATAGTCACAAAATATCTAACCAAGATCTTAAAATTCTTACCAGATTTGTCTCTTTCTCTTTTTCCTACACACACACACACACACACACACACACAGATCATATGTCCCACCTTGTACTGTACTATAGTGTACTGGATGACAGGGCAGCCTGGTGAAATGGCGAGATTTGTGCTTTTCGTGCTTCTGTCTATTTGCATTGCCCTGGTCGCTCAGTCTCTGGGCCTCCTTGTTGGAACTGCGTCTAACTCCCTGCAGGTATATAAATAAATCATAGATACACATCCGTTAGAAGCATGTTCTTTCTTTAGGATTTTCTGAGATCACTAATTTTCATTGCAGGTGGCCACATATATAGGACCTGTGACATGCATTCCAGTCTTCCTGTTCTCTGGCTTCTTTGTCAAATGTGACACCATGTCAGCATGCCTACGTTGGATCTCTTATGTCACCTTTGGCAGGTCAGTGGCAGGTTTCTTCATCATATTACAGTATCTCATGTTGTAGCAGGGCTAATCTGAACAATCCAATATCTTGAGCTAGTGACCTGGTAGGCTACAGAGTGTGTGTACGTATGTCTAGACACAATGCTTTAAAATAGACCTCTGGATAAGGTTGATGCCATGCCATTACAGCAATGGCTCAAAAATCTAACAAATGAAATGGCTTGTTCAATGCATTGATACGGAAAAATGCCACACTTTTGTCACATTTATACTACACAGCATTGATGAGTGTACATTTTTAAGTAAAAAGTATAATGTCCTGGATACTTTAGTAATCCTGAGCAGATGATCATTTTTGTTTTCAGATATACACCAATGAACCGTAACATTAAAATGGTAAAATGCAAAAGTGGCAGATCCTCTGGTTGCTGTAGATTGTGGGGTGGGGGCTCCATGGATCAAACTTATTTGTCCAGCACATCCCATGTCGCAAATCCCATGTCGTCACTGTCAGACGTCAGTGCTAACCACTACGCTACCATACCGACTTTACATTTCCATATACAATTTATATTAATTTGATAATATTTAAATTTACATTTAGTATTTATTTTAAATAAAATAAATGCAAAATCAATACCATGTGTCAAATCAGAAATAAAACATACATTGCCATAGTGCTATAGGGAAATAATTATCGACAGGGCTTTGAGATGTGGCCCAGTACAAAGCAAAGTGCCATTACAACCCAAAATGTATCTTTTCTTTCTTGACAAAGAAAATTTATTATTATTTTTTTTTTTTACACCACATTCAATTACTAACCTTAACATGACATGGTGTCTCTGTTTCAAGTTACACTTATTGTTGTGAAACAGCCTTAACACTGTTAACACTGGGCACATCTGAGAAAATTGATAAATGAGCATTTCCTCACCAAACACTAAGCTCTGACTAATCAGAATCAAGAATTATGATAATACTATGATATAATGGTGTTTAACTCGTTCACAGGTATGGCTTTGAGGGTATGATCCAAACCATTTATGGAATGAACCGGACAACCTTGGAATGCCCCAGCTTTAACTGTCCATTCCAGAACCCTGAGGCGGTGTTGCAACTGCTGCACGTTAAGGACGGAGAGCTTTATGTGGACTTCATAGCACTAGGGGTTTCCTTCCTCATTCTTCGGCTGGCCACTTATGTAGTGCTGCGCTACAAAATCAGATTTGATCGTTAGGGCTGGACGACATCAACTATTACATTTGTTTTATTGTTGGTACAAACACACCCATACATACACACTAACATTATGTTTTGGATAATTTTTATGTTATGGAGGCGGATCTGCACAGTGTCCACCAAACGGGTAATAACTGTCGATGCAAAATTATTTTTTAAATTTACTTTTTTTTTCTTGTTGATATTCCTCATAACTTTTTTGTTGTTGTTTTTGTTTCACCCTTTATGTTTCTTTCAATTAGATAATCAGGTATGACATAAAAGGGTCAATAGTGTCAACGGAAAACTAAGTGTTTTTTTAATGATTATTTAAGATACCAAATTTCTTTTATTAAAAACCAAATAAACAATGACCAAACACTTATTATAAATAAGAAGCATGAATGTTAGTGAATTAATTTGAAGCTACAGAGCAGCAGCTGTCCCAACTGACAATCTTCCACTTGCCCTTTATATTATTTGTATGACTTTGTGAAGTCATGGATGCTATGCCTGTTCCATGTATTGCATATGGTTGACTCATGAACCAAGATGTTATTCAGCTCTAATGAATCCTTTAAGACTTTATCTGTTACACTAGGGTTCTTTTTACTTTATGTTGTGCCTTTTTCATGTTATTTTTGGCTGGGTGGCCACGGCTATGGCGATTAGCCACAGTACCAAATTATTTCCATTTATAGACAATTTATTTAGCTGTAGACTAATGAATATCTAAACTTTTGGAGATTACTCTGTAACCCTTTTCAGCTACATGAGAATCTACAACACTTGATCATAACCTTCTGATATCTCGTCTATGAGGCCTCAGCTGATGCTGCATGTAAACAGCACACTGACATTGTTTGAACGTTCTCTAATCCACACCTAGAAGCCTAGTGTTCCATTTACTTTTTTCACCATAACTTTGTAGGTTAGATGTGTGTGTTCAATAAAGACACAAATCATCATTATTAATTTATCAGCTTAGAAATATTGTTTGTTTTCATTTGCGACTTTGTTGAAGATCACATTTCTGGACCAATTTATACAGAAATAGTTTATCCACTTTTTCTTACCACTGTATACACATGGCAAACGTAGATATGCAATGCCAATCATTTTATTGGAGATTAATTTGTATTCAGTTTCATTTTATTTGACGATGATGTGACTGTGTTGACTGAGTGTGGGAAGGTCTGAATGAATATGATGCTTTAGAAATGAGATCGATCTTTAATCAGATATAAGAGCAATCTGGTGTATGTAAAATCGGTATTCATTATTGTAAGGGTGCCAGTCAACTAACAGCTTTTTATTGTTTCTTTGCTTTAGCATTAATAGGCAGGGTTGAAGAGCCAGAAATGGTCCCTTGTTGGAAATGTAGTACCAGATTAAAGAATAAAAGTGTTTAATGTCTCTGTAGAGATTCTAATAGCAATAGTATTGTTCTGTGCCAAGTGCATGTTATATCTTCTTCTCCAGTGTACTGTGAGCACAGAAATGATTTCTTACACTTGTTTCCCTGTTCTTTTTTTTTTTTTTTTTTGATATGCTTGTCTGATTAGAAATGCAAGTTATATATACTGGACTCTATTCAAATCACTATAATAAAATTTGTTTTTATAATGTTTCCACCAGTTTTCTGTGTACACCAGTGGTTTTCAAAGTGTGTGGCGCCCACTAGTGGGGAATACAGACATGACAGGTGGGGCGCAATGAACGGGAGGGAATTAGTGGACAATAATAGGAAAGTACCTATTCCAATTCATGCTTTTCTTTATTGACAATAAAGATCGGACACTCAAACCTAAACAATCACACGCAAAGAAATTGGATCATTAATACAAGTTAATTTAAAATAACATCAGAGAAAAAGTGGAACCACAGTGCAACAATAACGGTTTAACGTCACCATGTTAATTCCAGAGGAACAATATATAAGGAAACATTCAGTATTATATATGTAATTTCATTTATTCCTATGTGTATGCTGATGTTTCTGTATTTTTGTTAAAAATTAATATTTTATCAGGCAGTACTAGTCTGGCATTTCTAGTTTTTATTGTGGCAACAAAGTTGCTTTTTGATCCTTCAGGCGCTGAACAGAACGGAAGATCAATATCGTTCTACGCTTTTTGTTGGTGTGCAGCATTTTGCGATGATCCCTTAATCATTCGTTGCGCCGTAGAGAATAATGGTGTTTATGCTTTTAAACATGTATAATTTAAGGCATGGGCGTCGCTTGGGTATTTTTAGGGGGGGCTTTAGGCTCCCTAACATTTATACTCAGCCCTCCTAAAAATTCTCCATAAACTTCACACACATTGCTGGTCGCCCATCATCCCCTTTAAATTTTATATGAAAGCGGCGGCAGACTTCGGCTCCTTTGACTCCTCTCCGTCTTTTAGCGCGGTCTTCAATTCACCATCACAGAGGGAGGATTAAGGCAAGGTGTGTGTTTTTCGATAAATTTGTATGTGTGCATCAGTGCAGTCCTTTCTCATAAATACAGTTTACAAAATGTCATGAGGGATTAATCAGTTAAATCTTCGCTGTGTTCACCCTCATCACACCAGCTGTTTCCTCTAGTGAGAATGAAGCCCTTAATACATCAGACTCTATGAACCTTTAGTGTACTGTACTTAATAAAAGAATCATGCTGTTGCATTACACAGTGCATATGGCATTAACTACCATGGAGTTACGCACATAAATGATAAAAAATAGAGACAGACAGCATTCAGTGAACTCGTTTTAACTGCATAGCAGTGAGATTTACAGAGAGAGAAAAATCCTTTTTTTTTGTAATAAATATTGTATTGTATTAAATATTTCAAATCATAAAATACATTTATTAGTCTTAGAGTAGAGTAGTGTATACAAGGTCTGTATACACATGTTCACTCACCTAAGTCACATATGACTGAAAAATTATCACTATATGTAAGATTTATTACTGTTACTGTGTTAAGGTTACACTTAAACTTTCAGGCTGGTCTGAGGTAAGATAATTTAGCTGACAATAGCTGCTATAGTTAGCCACAGAACCCCAGCTGTGTGTGAGGGAAACGGATAAGATGTCTGAGCTTTAAAGCTTTCTCTGTAGAATGTTTGCAGGGTGACGAAACTGTAACTGTAGTATTAGCATGACGCAGGCATTTAGTTAGGTTGCTAGCGTTAGCAACTACATTAACATTAGAACTTTATTAATGCCACTGCTTGAGAAAATAAAATGCTGGGGTGTTACAAAACACTGACCCTCTCACAAATATACACATCTGCTAACCCTCCCGTTTTTCACTAGCTAGTAATTTACTCCGCGGTCAAATTTCTCTCGCGTTTCTCCCGAGTTATAACAATATTTTACACCTTTACCCTTTTGGCAAGTATGCTAATATACCACCATTAACTGCTGCATGTAAGCTAACCAGGTAGCCCTCTTTAACCAAAGTTGCTTGTGACTCAGGCTAAATTAACTATCAGTCAGCGCGCCAACTACAGGAAACAGTACTACAGTCAGCCGAACAGATAACTACTAGATGGAAGTATTAATATTTGGGTGACTGTAATGTGCCAGTATGACCCCAGATATGACAATGCATCTCCTCTGTAATTAGCTTAAAATCAATGCGGACCACAAGATCAACTAGTTTAACTAAAAAAATAATAATAATTATTAGATGAGTTTTATCTCAAAAGCCATGCTTATTTTATTATCGGTAGTAGCTGTCTCCATGTTTTTGTTTCAGGTTACCTATACCCTAGCTTTGTCATTTTTTTATTTAGTATAAATCCTATTACACATTAAATTGATAGTCTGATTCAGTTTAATCTTTGCTATCCAACAAATTTTTTACTTTGTTTCATTTCTTTCTAAGGTTGGAACCAACATGGTGGAATACTTCCAGCAGGCTGAAGTGTCAAGGCCATACACCTACATCTTGACGTTGGGAGATAATGACCAGCGCTGCTCTCAGGCATTCGTCATTCTGGTGGGACAGGCTCTGGAGCAATGCACACTACTTGAGGCGGTTGATGTGTGCTTCAAGGCGTTTTAAATTTTTGACATTAACTATCCAAAGCAGTGTGCTCCTGTATAGGACTTTTTGTAATGTTGCTATGAAATAGCGAGGCCTACTTGAAAAGTCATAGACAGTGTTTGTATGTTAAAATGAGACCAGGGCTGGATAGTTTTGTTCTGCAGAAAAGATATCTAATGTCACAAAGAGATCCTGCTCTGTAGAAGCTGCCTCAGCCTATTTGTGTTATTGTCACACACACCCTTCACACGGCCTTCATCACTCCCACTGGACATTATGAAAGTCTTGTTATCCCCTTCGGACTCTGTAATGCCCCCGCCGCCTTTCAAAGTTTCATAAATGATGTCCTTCGAGACATGTTGGGGCGGTGGGCATTCGTCTATCTGGACGACATCCTCATATACTCAAGAACACGTCAGGGCGGTTCTTAAGAGACTGCTTGCCCATCAACTGTATTGTAAGTTGGAGAAGTGCGCTTTTCACGAGCGCTCCACCACGTTCCTGGGTTTTGTCATCTCGCCCCAGGGTGTGGCCATGGACCCGCAGAAACTAGAAGCTGTGCGTCATTGGCCCCTACCCAAAACCCTCAAGCAGCTTCAACGGTTCCTCGGGTTTGCGAATTTCTATCGTCGCTTCATCAGGGACTACAGTACAGTTGCAGCACCCCTAACCGCCCTGACCCATCCTTCATCTCATCACTTCCACCTCAACTCCACCGCCATCTCCGCCTTCCATGAATTATGTCGACGTTTCACCACCGCTCCAATCCTTCTCCATCCAGACATCAACAAACAATTCGTTGTGGAGGTGGACGCTTCGGATGTGGGCGCCGAAGCTGTTCTCTCCCAGCGAGGTCCAGATCAGAAGTTACACCCTTGTGGCTTCTTCTCCAAAAAATTTGATCCCACTCAACAGCGATACGGAGTAGGGGACCGCGAGCTGTTGTCCATAAAGTGGGCATTGGAGGAATGGCGACACTGGCTCCAGGGCGCCAGCGAGCCTTTCATCATCTGGACCGACCACCAGAATCTGATCACCATCCAGAACATCAAGCAGCTCAACCCGAGACAGGCGCGGTGGGCCCTGTTTTTCGAACATTATAACTTCCATCTGTCCTATCGCCCGGGGTCCAAGAACACCAAGGCCGACGCCCTCTCCAGACAATATGAGAGGGAAGCCACCCGGGCGGAACCCGCGCCTGTCCTCCCCTCCTCAAAAATCATCGCACCTCTCCACTGGGATCTAGAGACCAGAGTCCGCCAGGCACAGGCAGCGGGGACCGAACCGGCAGGTGTGCCGCCTGGACGACTCTACGTGCCTCAAGCGGTCAGGAGCGACGTCATGGAGTGGGGCCACTCATCACCCATCTCTGGACATCCCGGCACCAGACGCACCCTCCAGTTCGTCCAACGCGCCTTCTGGTGGCCCTCCATGATCCAGGACATCGAAGAGTTCGTTCAGGCATGCCCAGTGTGCGCCAGGGCCAAGACCACCAACCAGCCGACGCCTGGAGAGCTCCAGCCACTCCCGGTTCCTCGCCGACCCTGGACGCACATTGCCGTTGACTTCATCACGGGCCTGCCGGCTTCAGAAGAGAAGATGACCATTATGACCATCGTGGATCGGTTCTCCAAAGCTGTGCACCTGGTGGCTCTCTCCGGACTCCCGTCAGCCAAAGAGACAGCCGAGCTGATTCTAGAGCACATAGTCCGTTTGCATGGGTTCCCAAAAGACATCGTCTCGGACAGGGGGCCCCAGTTCACTGCCCGGTTCTGGAAGGCCTTCTGCCGTCTGATCAATTCCACCTGCAGTCTGTCTTCAGGATACCACCCTCAGACTAATGGTCAGACGGAGCGGACCAACCAACAACTGGAGCGCTATCTAAGATGTTTTGTTGCCGATCGTCAGCGCTCCTGGGCCCGCTATCTCTTATGGGCTGAGCTATCTCACAACCTCCATGTATCTTCGGCCACAATTCTCAGTCCATTTGAGGTATGCCACGGTTTCCAGCCTTCAATGTTCGAACATCAAGAACCGGAGGTTGACGTACCGTCCGCCCAACAGTTGGTTCGCAGGTGTTGGCGGCTCTGGAGACAAGCCAATCAAGCTATCCTAAAGGCCAACCACCGCTACGCTACGCAACATCGCCGCCGACACCCACCGGGACAAATGTATAATGTAGGTGACAAGGTATGGCTGTCAACAAAAAACCTGCATCTTCACACAGAATCAAAGAAACTGTCACCCAGATTCATCGGCCCATACCGCATCACACTCCGCATCAACCCTGTCACCTACCGGCTCCAGCTGCCTGCGGCGCTCCGAATCCATCCGGTTTTCCACACGTCACAGCTGAAACCCTTCACCACTTCTCCTATGGTTCCACCCTCCCCCCCTGCTCCTCCTCCCCGAATCATTGACGGTGGTCCTGCTTACACCGTACGTCGGATCCTCGATTCGTGCCCTAGGGGCCGAGGCACCCAATACCTGGTCGACTGGGAAGGCTACGGTCCCGAGGAGCGATCTTGGATTCCGGCCAGGTTTATTCTCGACCCGGATCTTATCAGGGACTACCGTCGCCGGGTATCCTCCACCCCAGGACCGTCGGGAGTCAGTCCTGGACAGGGGGGTACTGTCACACACAGCCGTTTTGCGACCGGCACTAGGACCCGGAAGTAGAACGGTCGCTAAAACAGGAAGCATAAAGGGAGACAAGATGGCGCTTCACATCACTTAGTCATTGAGTTCGCCCGATGCTGGTTCAGATCGCCTGTCTGCCATTTTGTGAGTACTCACTTTTCTTGGGTCTACTTTCTGATTCGAGTGTGTGTTTATAGGACGTGGGTTAAATTTGTGTTTTTCCCTTGCTCCCCTTTCGTGAAAATCCTTAGACTAAATCGCGTGGCTATCCTGCCTGCTCGCGTGCTTCCGCGTTTGGGTTTACCATCCACGCTACAAAGGGCTAACCGCTAAGCGCTAAGTCTTCTGATCATTCCGGTTAGTTCGTGACAGTTATTACTCCATTCTGCACTTGTGAGTAATAGTATAGTAATGATGTCGCTGTTGATTATCTGCTCTTGTGCTTTTGAAAAATAAATGTTTTTTTTCTAAGAACATTTAATAGGATATTGTTTATTACATATGTATGGTTTGCAAAACTTGGATTTTTTTTTTTTGTAATAAACCAGTATATCAAAGTAATTTAACTGTTTATTAGTCATTGGTAGTTTCTTTTTTTTTTTTACATAAATCATGAAAATAATAATAACCTACAGTGGTGTGAAAAACTATTTGCCCTCTACCTGATTTCTTATTCTTTTGCATGTTTGTCACACAAAATGTTTCTGATCATCAAACACATTTAACTATTAGTCAAAGATAACACAAGTAAACACAAAATGCAGTTTTTAAATGATGTTTTTTATTATTTAGGGACAAAAAAAATCCAAACATCTAAAAATCCAAGCCCCTGTGTGAAAAAGTAATTGCCCCCTGAACCTAATAACTGGTTGGGCCACCCTTAGCAGCAATAACTGCAATCAAGCGTTTGCGATAACTTGCAACGAATCTTTTGAGGAACTTTGGCCCACTCATCTTTGCAGAATTGTTGTAATTCAGCTTCATTTAAGGGTATTTTAGCATGAACCGCCTTTTTAAGGTCATGCCACAACATCTCAATAGGATTCAGGTCAGGACTTTGACTAGGCCACTCCAAAGTCTTCATTTTGTTTTTTTTCAGCCATTCAGAGGTGGATTTGCTGGTGTGTTTTGGGTCATTGTCCTGCTGCAGCACGCAAGATCGCTTCAGCTTGAGTTGACGAACAGATGGCCGGACATTCTCCTTCAGGATTTTTTGGTAGACAGTAGAATTCATGGTTCCATCTATCACAGCAAGCCTTCCAGGTCCTGAAGCAGCAAAACAACCCCAGACCATCACACTACCACCACCATATTTTACTGTTGGTATGATGTTCTTTTTCTGAAATGCTGTTTTACTTTTACGCCAGATGTAACGGGACACGCACCTTCCAAAAAGTTCAACTTTTGTCTCGTCGGTCCACAAGGTATTTTTCCAAAAGTCTTGGCAATCATTGAGATGTTTTTTAGCAAAATTAAGATGAGCCTTAATGTTCTTTTTGCTTAAAAGTGGTTTGCGCCTTGGAAATCTGCCATGCAGGCCATTTTTGCCCAGTCTCTTTCTTATGGTGGAGTCGTAAACACTGACCTTGATTGAGGCAAGTGAGGCCTGCAGTTCTTTAGATGTTGTTTTGGGGTCTTTTGTGGCCTCTCGGATGAGTTGTCTCTGCGCTCTTGGGGTAATTTTGGTCGGCCGGCCACTCCTGGGAAGGTTCACCACTGTTCCATGTTTTTGCCATTTGTGGATAATGGCTCTCACTGTGGTTCGCTGGAGTCCCAAAGCTTTAGAAATGGCTTTATAACCTTTACCAGACTGATAGATCTCAAATACTTTTGTTCTCATTTGTTCCTGAATTTCTTTGGATCTTGGCATGATGTCTAGCTTTTGAGGTGCTTTTGGTCTACTTCTCTGTGTCAGGTAGCTCCTATTTAAGTGATTTCTTGATTGAAACAGGTGTGGCAGTAATCAGGCCTGGGGGTGACTACAGAAATTGAACTCAGGTGTAATAAACCACAGTTAAGTTATTTTTTAACAAGGGGGGCAATCACTTTTTCACACAGGGCCATGTAGATTTGGAGTTTTTTTTCTCCCTTAATAACGTAAACCTTCATTTAAAAACTGCATTTTGTGTTCAATTATGTTATCTTTGACTAATAGTTAACGGTTTTTGATGAGCAGAAACATTTAAGTGTGACAAACATGCAAAAGAATAAGAAATCAGGAAGGGGGCAAATAGTTTTTCACACCACTGTATTTGTGAGGTAGAATTAACCCAACATTCCAGTTAAATTAACCCAGCGTTAAAGTTAAATATGACCTAGCATTTGGGTTGAATATTTAACCCATTTTGTGGGTTAAAACAAATAACCCATTTTGCTGGGTTAAATTAACCCAGCATGTAGTTAGTCCAATATTTACCCGGCAGCTGGGTTAAAAACAACCCAGAATGGCATTTCTTAGGGTGTATCCATCATCTTTGTCCTGGGCAACGATGGCAAGAAAAAATTAGCTCAGGAAGGCAGATTTAGGAAAGCACACAATAGAGTTAAAAAAATTCCATTGGCAAAACTACTTCGAAGTAAACATAGGAAAGTTTACCTTCCACTACAATATGAAGAAAGGTTGCAAGCTAAAGGGCGTAGTATTCATATTAAGTAATATCTTGGACACACATAAATGATCTATTGACTTTCTGTATCACTTTATATCCTGGTTATGAGCGTGCCGTGTCTCCTCTGAGCGCTCCTCTGAGTCAGCTGAAAGATTTAAACCAGAAATCAGCTAAATGTTCAACCTAAAGTTAAGATTATTTAGAATAACAATTTATTACAAATGATCTAAAGTGAACACTGCATTTAATAATAAAAAAACAATGCTGCATGTCAGATGTCACAAGCACTTTTATTAAATGAGACTGCGATCAAAATAACAATACACATAACATGAATTTAAACTTGACCAACAGAAGTGACCCTGGGTCATAATACAGGCTTGTGCGGTAGGTACAATGGAACAGGATACATTCTTTCCAACATTGGTTCACCGCTACCCTTATATGTTTTAATTATGTTTTAGATAGATCTTAATCTAATTTTAATAGTTTCAGCAATCTCCTTAGTTGTTTTCTTTGCAGTTTGCAGGCCTATAATTTGACCATTTTAAACAGTGTAACATCTTTCCAGCGACCACAAGATATGTCTTCTGCCATGGTTGTTTAAGAGATAAGAAACTACTCACTGCATCGGTTAGGGTTAAATAACTTGTTACGAGCTGAACCGTATTAACCACTGCAGGAATTATTTAATGGAAGGCTTGTACCAGTTTGCTTAGTTAATTACAGTGGTGACTTTTTGTTAGCCAGGCAGTGAAGATGCATACAGTACATATACAGTAGATAATTAATATAGATATCGAGTTAGAGATAAATTAGTTATAAATTTAGACATAGATATATAAGTACTGTAGATATATAGATTATATAGTTATAGATACATGACAAATGAAGCTTGATACATGTTTTCTGGACTGTAAAGTCTTCCTGGCACAAAGCATAATCAATGTTTTATACTGTAGTTTATGATTCCCAAGTCATATAAACTGGGTTTGCATGCAGATGCAGAGGGGAATGCAATTATACACTATAATAAAGTCCATGTTGTATACTTTGAAATATAAAAACCAGGGGTGTAGATTTAGGGTGGACGGAGGGGTTGTGTCCCCACCAATATCCTCCGACCATTGCAATGTCCCCACCAATTTAATCCACTTAAAAAAAATTGTGCTGTCAACATTAACCTAGACACATAGAAAGGGATAAATCACGTTCTCTCCGTGAGTCCTTCCGCCCCCAAAACACTTATAAACATTTTGATTGGCTGTGCCTTTTCCTGCTCTCATGTGAGAGCCTATGGCTGCGTTTAGATACAAGCAGGGCCAAATGCAGTGGATTTTTTTCCCCATGCAAGAAGGTGTGTTGGGTGACATACATGTGAGGATGGCGTCAGCAAAAAAAAGAAGCTGGACATAAGGAGGTTTTTCTCAGAGAAAAGTGTAAGTCACTTCAAGTTCGCGAGTGAATCAATCAAAGTCCATTAAAGTAACGACAACAGTTAACGTTAATGTGGCTTTGACGCACATTCATTATAGCAGGACAGACTATAGTCTGTGAATACGGACTTAAGACTAACAGCAAATTAAACAGCTAAATGTTAAAGTATAAATATGGTCCCTGTCAGTTCTCCTAATCTAATGACGACTATTTGTCAGAAATCAGTCTTGTGGAAGAAATTGATGTGCTACATACTAATATTGACATGGCTAGAATTTTGTTGACAGTTCATTAATAGACAATCCACTTCACACAAATAGTTTTTAAAATGCATTCACTGACTTGGCAAACATTAATGATTTGATTCGAGATTTGCACACTAAGACTCAGAAAAGGCTGGAAGACATTCTTCTGACAGGAGGGGTGGATGATATTGTTGATCAGTATCCAGAACTTAACAGGGAGACTCTAAAAGTTCAGCTAGCCATGTTCAAGTCCAAATACAGTTTCAAATCTATTACAGAAGTGGCTACTATCATGAGAGGAATGCCAGTGGAGGTGAGGGGTCTATTTGATCACATTAAAACCTGATCTACTATAAAAATGTGATCTACTTTTATATATACTGATGTTTGAGATGTTTCATTTGCACTATGGCTTAATAAAAAATAGTCTTTATTAAACTATCTTTTAATAGGTCCACCAATGTCCAGAGCAAATCTACGCCCTTGCAAAAAACCCTACTCTAAGGCTAATAAATGTATTTTATGATTTGGGACATTATTTAATACAGTACAATACAATATTTATATAACAAAAAAAATGTTTCTATCTCTGTAAATCTCACTGCTATGCAGTTAAAACGAGTGCACTGAATGCTGTATGTCACTATTTTTAATCATTTATGTGTATACCTTTATAGTAGTTAATGCCATATGCACTGTGTAATGTTTTATATACACAGTTAAGTTTTCCAATTAAAACAGCAACAGCATGATTGTTTTATGAAGGAGACTATAGGTTCATAGAGTCTGATGTATTAAGGGCTTCATTTTCACTAGAGGAAACAGCTGGTGTGATGAGGGTGAACACAGCGAAGATTTAACTGATTAATCCCTCATGACATTTTGTAAACTGTATTTATGAGAAAAGACTGCACTGATGCAGATAGAACAATTTATCGAAAAACACACACCTTGCCTTAATCTTTCCTCTGTGATGGTGAATTGAAGGCCGACGCTGAAAGACGGAAAGGAGCCGAAGTCTGCCGCCGCTTTCATATAAAATTTAAAGGGGATGATGGGCGACCAGCAATGTGTGTGAAGTTTATGGAGATTTTTTAGGAGGGCTGAGTATAAATGTTATGGAGCCTAAAGCCCCCCTATAAATAGCCAAGCGCCGCCCATGGTTAGAACAGAAGAACACATCACATAGAACAAAGGTGATACAGGACATCACCAGATCATACTCTGCTCACCACCGAGTAATCACTGTGTCTGTAGATGTATTAGCAATTCTTAAAATAGTTTAATCGTCCACATACGCTCTGTGTGTTTTCCATTTTTTTTTTTTTCCCCACAAGTAATTGAGGTGGCATCAGGAGAGTATGGTGATTGGAATCCTGTGCTCTTCGAGGCTGAGCAGGGCGGCATGTGTTCAGAGGGTGTCTCCAGTGACCAGAGTGATGCTACATCATCTTGCCCATCTCAGTATAACAACGTGAGTGACAATACACTCAGTCAGGAACAAACAATGTCAGTCTATCTGCTCCAGCTATCAACCTCACACATGCTCTGCTGTGTTTGCACAGGATTCAGGCCACATTGAACAACGCACCTATGCCACCAGCGTGCTCACACAGTTTAATATTCTTTTCAAAAGAACCTTCATCACTACATACAGAGACCAGGTAAGATTTCTTAAAATCTAAGATAATTTACGTTTTAAATATTCTGACAAAATGTGTGTATTTGAGGATTTGTAATTGTGTGTCCAGGTGTTGACCCACGTGAGGTTGACATCACACTTGGTAGTCGCACTTCTGATCGGCCTGCTGTACCTGAAGATCGGCAACGATCCCAACAAAGCGTTTAACAACCCTGGATTCCTTTTCTTAATCATGCTTTTCCTCATGTTTGGCGCATTAATGCCCACCGTCCTCACATGTAAGGACTTTTGTTATTTTATTTTATTTGTTAAGTTCTTTCAATATTTATAAAGATCATAGCGGTAATAAATGAGGATAATGTGAATGTACCGTAAAAATTCGGATCAATTGGGTACTTCTTTGCTACTTTCCCAGTTCCTCTGGAGTTGCCAGTGATTATGAGGGAGCATCTGAACTACTGGTACAGTTTGAAAGCTTACTATCTAGCTAAGACCATGGCTTAGCATGTTCCTTTCCAGGTATCCTGGTTATATTATTTATTCTAGAAATTGTACAAACTATATTAGCATATGAAATATGAAATGTTGTTTCCAGACCTAGATGTTATTTTTGTAATTAAATTAAGAAAAGTGAGTAAATTAAGTAAGTTTTGGATTTAACTCTGGTTCTATGAATACTGATTAACAGTGATTTAAATGACTGCATATATTTTTGTACATTACCACATTGTAATGCCCCACCTTGTACTGTACTATAGTGTACTAAATGACAGGGCAGCCTGGTGAAATGGCGAGATTTGTGCTTTTCGTGCTTCTGTCTATTTGCATTGCCCTGGTCGCTCAGTCTCTGGGCCTCCTCATTGGAGCTGCGTCCAACTCCCAGCAGGTATATACTGTAAATAAATCATAGATACACATCCGTTAGAAGCATGGTGCTTCATTAGGAATTAAAAAAAACATTACTTTCTCCAGACACGACTTGCTTCGGTTACATTCAGTAGTATTAGGCATAATGAGAAACATGGGATTGTAGCATTTTAAGCTTTTTAAGTAAATGTAACTGTGCTACACTCTAAACGTGAACTAACACTGTGCTAGGTTCGAAAGGAGCTAAGTGATATAAACTGTACCCATAAAAGGAATTATCAGACCAGGTAAGTAGTAACCAGTATCTTTTACTCACACTAAGTTGCCAATAACAGTTGAAACACAATTGCATGACATGTATATGAAAAAAAATTGGGCCCTTTTTAACAATTGAGTCTCTGGTTTTGTCCTTTTGAAGTCGTTAAAGTCTGTTTTGTGATCACTTCCTGTATTAATCAGTCCTGTCAATAGTTCAGTGTCAAAATTGTGTGTCACCAGGTTTGTGACAGTTTCTCCTTTCTAAAAGAAGTGTGCACTTGAATGAAAGAGTGTGTACCAGCTCAGGCGACTAATACTTTCCTACCACCAAAGGAACGTTCGATGAGTTGGTCTGTGTCTCTTCACGATCAGACTGGGAGGCTCGCCATCGATAGAAAAGGATCTTCCAAGTAGTTTCACTCTGTCCATAAGACCTGACATGTTTTTTTTAAACAGGAAATTTTAAATAAATGTTCTATATATGTTGTACAACAGTCATACTAAAGCATAACAACCATGTAACATTAAGCATCACATGCTACATAATACTGAATGATCACATGTTCAGCCTATTTATCACACTTTAGTTCAACTTCAAATCTCAACTCAATATCAAGATTATATAACATGCACCACCTTATACTTAACTAATAACAGTTGATAATAAATCAACAAAAATGGCATACTCTTATATCCCTGGATTAGAGAAAAACTGTAAACAATACAGGCTCTACCTAAGTTAAGTTGCAACTCATAGCTGTAGTTGCAATATTAATACTCTAATAAGAGTACCTTCTAGAACAAAATGTTTTATCTACTCACAGCAGAATTTAAACATTAAAGTTTAACATTTCCTTCACAATATTAAAATAAAATCATCTATTTCTTAAAACAAACAAATGAACAAGAAAAACAGCTGTATTTAGGTAACTTAAATATCAGCTTACTATTTCTGTACTCTTTGTAAGCTTTGTATCACAGTTAGCAAACAATATCAGCATCATGCAGTTCACTAGCTTACCGAGACAAATACAGATGGAAACTTCAACTCTCTGTTGCTCCTCCTTATTCCCTCTTCCGTGTTGGTTCTCTAGCTTGCTAATACACTCACTTTTATCACTCTGTTAACTTAAAATCTGTAATTTTCCTCTCGTTTCCTGTCGCCATAAATCACGTTCGTCTTCTCTCTTCCTCTCACATACTCGCGCGCATGGTTGAATCACACAATTGGCCTCGTGACCTGCCAATCATGTTCAGCTAGGGGAGGAACTATCACTCCTGATTGGCTGATTTCTTCCTAAAGGATATTACGCTATTTTGGCTGTTTTATTATTATTTTATTTTTTTTTAAAGATGTCAAGATACTCTCAATGAGCTGGATAAGTTGCTATCTAAAGAAACTCTTAATACAGAGGAGGAATCCTATTTAATTAAGTTAAGGAACGAAATAGACGATCACTATTTGGATTTAGCCAAGAGTGCATTTATAAGATCTAGGGCCAAATGGATGGAAATGGGAGAGAAAAACTCTAGTTATTTCTTTGCTTTGGAAAAAAGAAATATAAAAAGAAACTGTATGGCAGCATTAACAATTGACGATAACATAAACAAAAATCCCTGTGAAATTAAGAAATACGTATATTCTTTTTTTAACAAATTATATTGCTCAAATTATAATGAAAACTATGCAAGAAACTTTATACAAAAAATCAAATCATTTACTTCAGTAATTTCAAATGAGTTTAAAGTGGTTTGTGAAAATGACCTTTCTTTAGACGAACTGACCAGTGCAATGCAGTCTATGAAGAAGGGTAAATCCCCAGGCACAGATGGCCTAACTCTCGAATTCTATGCATACTTCTGGGAATCTATAAAGAGGCCATTACTTAGAATGTACAATGAATGCATAATTAATGAGGAATTATGTACTACCATGAAACAAGGCCTTATTAACTTAAAACCAAAACCAGGCAAAGACCTTCTCTCCCTTGACAACTGGAGGCCAATCACTCTACTAAATTTAGATTATAAAATTTTATCACTAGCTCTCGCAAAAAGGTTAAAAACAGGCTTATCTGACATAATTAATGAAACTCAAACTGGTTTCATGCCTAAACGACATATAAGCTGTAATATCAAACTAATTTTGGATCTCATAAATTATTCAAATTATATACCTCTGATGCAATCATTTTGTTCTTAGATTTTTACAAAGCATTTGATACCATCGAACACAAATTTTTATTTTCTACTCTAGAGGTATTTGGATTTGGTGAAAAATTTATAAAAATGGTTAAAATGATATATAAGGACATTAACAGTTCAGTTCTCTTACAATTTGAAACTTCTAATAGATTCCCTATTAACAGAGGAGTCAGGCAGGGTTGTGGAATCTACCCCTTTCTGTTCTTATTAGTTGTGGAACTACTTTCTTTGAATATTCGAAATAGTCCTGATATTAAAGGGTTGACCATTTTTGATCGTGAGATTAGAATCTCACAACTTGCGGACGACACAACCCTGTTTTTAGAAAACACAATTCAGATTGCAAAAGTTTTTAAAATTATTAACACCTTCTCAGAGGCTTCTGGCTGATAACTCTAAATGAACTTCTCGTCTGTGGCAGAGGTAGGTTTTGGTCTCGCCCCCCTGGGACGGCCTTCATGAGAGCCAGTTTCATTATGGTGCTTGAGGGATTTTGCAAATGCACTTGACAATACTGTTCTTGCAAGAACTATTACAGAAAGGCCGACCTCTGTGTCTTAAAATAACAACTAACTGTTGTTTTGGTTGTTGTTACGTAATTACCTAATTCCATATGTGTTATTTTATAGTTTTGAAATCCCCAGTATTGTTGTAGAATGTAGAAAATAAATCAGTAAACAAAAACAAAGAAATTTGCAAGTGACCCCAAACGTTTGAACGGTAGTGTATATATATCTCAAAATACAAATTTTTATTGTTAAATAGTCATACAGTCAACTGAAATGGACATAGAAACCATGTGATGGTATGTGCCCATCATATTTCTTCCAATATGTAACATAGGAAGTGGTGTGTGTGTGTGTGTGTGTGCCCCGAAGAGAGCCTATTGCACCACAACGGACTGTTACACAGTAATGCTCATCACAAATACCATGGAAACGTGACTTGTTTTGATTGTTTCTTGCATATTTGTATATTATAGAAATATTATATGATTTAAGATATCTGGTAACAGATCAACCATAAAAACCAAAGTTTGTGCCCAACGCGTGTAAACAGAAGACACTTTGTGCGTGGAGACTCCAGGAACAAAACTCGCTTGGATTACTTCTGTGTTTTGCTATAAGGTAAAGCATAAAGCATGGCTACTCCACTGCTCCAACAAAAGGTGTTTGTAATAGAATTTAATTCTTTGTTTCGCCTGTATTGTTTTTGCTTACATAAAAAAGCAAATGTTTGCTAAAGAATAAGTGTTTATAATTGTAATTTGGAAACAATGTTGAGTGTTGTGTGTTGTGTGAATGTGTAGAATGGGGGAATTGTGACTGTGTCAGTCTGTGTGTGCCTCAATATGATGTCACTCAATGTGATGTCACACTATGATATCATTTAACATAAATGTCACCCAATATAATGCCACGAGAAAAGTTCTTAACCACTTTTCAGTGTATGTTTAAGGCATCATCACAGCTGACCTGTTTAAGATATCAATTTTGCATCATTGAAGATTTTAGACCACATTGGTCCAGTTTGGTGGTGATCGTATAAATTTCCTAGGAGGAGTAAATCAAAATCCATTGGGTGCGTTTTGCGAACGACCCAAAATAACTGACTTCCTGTTGAGCTGAGCCCATGACATGCAAAAGTTGTTCAGCTCAATGACCTCTGAATGTGTACTGAGTTTCGTGTGCATACGTGAAAGTGTGTATGAGCTATGCATCCTAATGACAGCGGTTTTGAGCACATAAAGACCCCAAAAAGCCCCAAATATTGCGAAAAAAAACACCTTAGGAAAAGTATAGTGCTCTTTACATGTTGACATGAGATGTCATAGTGCTTGGGCACTAATAATCCTTGTTAGCGTGTGTGTGTGTGTGTGTGTGTCAGATAAAGAGAGAGAAAAAGAGATGTGAGTGTGTTCTGACACAGCTTGCAAACCTCATCAGATGTGGTAAATTTGAGATTTTTTTTTACCAAATTCTTGCTCTGCGCTAAAATTTGTTAAAGAAGACCCCCCCGCCCACGGTAACGGAACTAGTACAGAACGGTACAGGACTAGTTACGCGCTAAAATACCCATTATAAGTCAATTAGGCACGTCTTGCGCCCAAAACTGCACTACTCAAATGTGGTTTACTGCGGCTAAGCTTCTCATCATTCTATTTGTGGTCTACAAAGACTTCTGTAAATGTTAATCGCCTTTGTGCCTTCATTTACAAGACAATTGTATTGCAAGTACTTTATTTGGGTATAGTACTTAATCATTATCATTAAATATTATTTATGCTTTACTTGTGTATTATTAAAATCAATATTGACACTCTTATCTAATTACATTTCTAAGCCAAAATCCCACCTTTTTCCATAAAAAGCCCTCTAAAATCCTACCATTTTAGTTTAGATGGATAAGGCACAAGGCTGCTGCATGGAGCTTGAGGATGAGCGCCCCCCTTAAAATGTTCCAATATGCTGGAGTAGACAAAAACTCCTATAAAATGAGTTGTTTTCCTAGACGACATGAACTCTACCTAATTTTAAAAAGCATGTTAGGTAGATTTTGCTATTTTGCTGATTAATTGAATATGTGTAACTAATCTAGCCTGTTTTTTTGCTAATGCCATGTGTTAGAGCAGGGGTGGCCAATTTATTTTCCCCAAATGAGAAGCGGAAAATATTGTAGAGGGCCAGGCCAAAAGTTTAAAATCTACTCTGGTTACTAATTTTGTTTCTACGTTGAAATAGGTAAATGGCATTGTTTACAGAAGCTGGTAAGAGTATGTGTTATTGTTAGATAATGAGAGAGTGAGGTTGTTTTACAAAAAACTGAATTTATTCAGTGAAATTATAACAATGGTAAGTGTGCAACGTGTAACTCAGTCACATTAACCCCACAATGCTTTCTGTTTTTAAATTTCTTAACTTTCTATTAAGATACCACAATGTCTTTGTATGCCAATAATAATGTAACATAACTCACAACATTTTTGTCCAACTGCCAAACAGGACAGAAAAAAAATCTAAGTAAACATGTTTCAGCTTTTTTTCTTGTTCATTAAGAGAAATCTAGCCTCTGTAGAGCTTTAACAAGTGCATCAAAGTCAAGTTGAATGTTTAGGTTGCATCTGTCATTTATGCAAAATTTTGAAAGTAGGTTTTATTTTCTTAATTCCAAGCAACCTTTAGCAGTCAGAATCGGCCAACGAGCCGCATTTGGCCCGCAGACCTTAAAATGCCTGGGTCTGTGCTAGAGTATTAGAAGTAGTTGTCAAATTGAAGTTTTTTAGACAAAAAGTCATATTTTAGGTAATGGTAATTTTGGGGTGTTTACATCATACATGTTTACTCATTAATTCATTAGTAAACTATGCTTTATTCATGCATATAACCATCGAACTAACTATGTTTAAGGCACAATGGCATAATTGCTTTAAAATAAATTGTCTTTATTTCATGACAGTTTAAGATTTATTATTATTATTATTATTGTTATTATTATTATTAAGTACATTTAAAAGTAGCACCTTTTTAACTTTCCATTGAGTCCCTTTTCAACAAAAACTTTGACACTATGGACCTAATTTCCTAATAAGCTGGATAAGAAAAGATTTATTTGTAAATTGCTTTGAAGAGCTTTTATACCAGAAACTTAGTATTAATTAAGTTCCTGTAATTATGGGGGAAAAAAAGGCTTATCTAATCATGTTCTTGAGTGTGTGTAAATTTAGCATGTCATAAAATTTGCACGCGTAAACATGGTTGTATATGGTATTGTATATGGAAAAAAGAAAGTGATCCAACACGAATACTAAATAGGCCGGTCTATCTGCGCATTGCTGTTAGGTGTAAAAAAAAAATGCCTCAGCTGATGAAAGATATAGGTGCACATCATACTTACAAGAGATCTTTACCTCCCACTTTGCATTTTCTTTCCTAATTAATCATAATTTTGCATTTCTATCTTTTTATGCTCGACCTGAAAATACAAATGAGCTGTGTTGAGGAAAATATTAAGTTAGTTAGTTGATTATGCAACCAATTGTAGTTGTGAAGCTAAAATAAGTGTACACTGTAAGCCCAGACAAGTTGAGTTTACTTAAAAAATTTGAGAAAACTGGTTGCCTTAAAAAATTAAGTAATGTTTAATGAAAACTTAAGTAAGTTTAACTTAAATGCTAAGTTGACTTAACTTAAAATCGTGTGTAATATCAATTGCTTTACCCAATCACACCCCTTAATATCTTAAGTTAAAGTGAGAATTTTTTATTTCTATTTAACTTAAATTAGAGAGTTTAAATTATTATTTTTTTAAACATAAAAAAAATTGAAACAGTATATTCTTTTCCTGTTTTATTTAAACTTCAAACATGAAATTCAAGAACAAGTCATGTCTTATAAACCTTTTTTTCTTTATTATTTAAACAGAGGTTTAATCATAGTCCAGGTGCAGAGCATACATCAGTCCAAAAAAGCCTGAGGCATGTTGGCCAGTTTATCCTTCACCACACTCCCTTCCAAGATGATGTCCACTCTGGATAGGTTGAGCTGAGGTTTTTCTTGAGAACTCTGGTGTTTTACTGTACAAGTCCATATTAGTTACATCCTAATAGAAAAAAAAACCAGATTAACAAAGAGAAGATATACTGCAATTAAGCAGTTAGATAATGCAGTCCTGTACAAGAAAAAGTACCTCCATTTACCTCCACCTATTTATATTTTTCATGTGCATAAAATTAACCATTCTGTAAACCGTTAAAGTAAAAGTTTAATACCAAGCGGTCCTTAAAAAAAATAATAATGAGGGGAGAGGTGGACAATATCCTATCACACTGGTTAAAGCATGTTTCACTGCTCGCAAACAGACCATGAAATGATCAGGTGGCTAAATTCCCGTACAGGTGACTAACAGGTAAAATGACAATCAAACTAAAAAACATCACGTTGTACTGCTCCAAAACAGCAGAAAAGGTGATAAGACAACGTTATATAATATAGCTAGCTAATTTAGTGGGTGAAATTACGTGAAATGCGCGTTCGTGTTCCCAGTTAGCTAGCTAAAATTGTTGAACATTACAACATTACAACAAAGTTAATACTGCCACACTCAGCCCCTCCAGTGCAAAATACAGCAAAAAAAAAAAAAAAAAAAAAAGCAGCAGGTTTATACTTCTCGCCAATAGCACTCACCAGATTCAGTAGACTGTGAAACAGCAGTCCGACCTGCTCGGTGCAGCAGCCTCGGCTCGGTCACCTGGCGGGAGGTTAATGCGGGGCAACGTCCACCCACAGCGACCGGTACACCAGCTCCGTTAACGGCGGTCCAAGTAACAGGTGATAAAACTTGTTTCAAGCTGATATTTTAACGCTCAAAATCAGCCTCTCGAGTGAAAGAAAACCAAATTAAAAGAAGAGGAGGTGGAAAACGGATTGTGGTCAAATCAGACGGGTGAAATAACCGAAATGGCGCGTGCACGTTCATCGCGTGTGTTGCCTGAAGAAACAGCCAATCATCAACTTTAAATTCGGTCTCTATGGAGATAAAGAGGCGTGGCCACGGCTAAGACTTACTATTTTTAAGCAATTAAACTTAAAATTATTAACTTATTACATTACTATCAAATTGCAAGTATATTGTATTACAAATTAGTACAATATACTTACCTATAATAGTAATGCAATCAAACTTAAATTATTTAGTACATTGTAATTGATTGTTTGATTAGATATAAAATCCGGGTTTACAGTGGGTGGAGCTAAAGTCATTTGACGAGGAACAACTGTGACACAATCAGAGTATGACCTCACAGTTACTAGTGGGGCAAAAGCACAAGCTCAACGTACAAGTACCATCTGTGATAGAGAGTCGCAACCTCACTGTCTCTACCCCTGGATAACTATGACGTCACAGCGTAGGTGTAAGTCAAGAGACTGCAGTTAGAGTAACACGTGAGTCAGGGAAGTGCATCATTTGCTGGTCATCTCGGACACCGACGGTATGATAATTCTGTTCTTTACTTGATCTGAGTTATTTGATATTTGATTTAATTACTATAGTGCTCAGTACGAAAAAGAAACAGTGACCTCTGTTATGCTATAATTGTTGTTTATGTGAAGTTTCCATGTATTCACAATAAATGTAATGTACATTTAATTTAAATGTATTTAAATATAGATGTCTCTAATATAGAGATTTTACCTCAAAGTGATGACATTACAGATCATCACCTCCTGATATATACTCTACCCGTAGAACAGATTAGCTGTGTCTCCCCATTATCGATTTGTTAGAAATATGAATCCAACTACTAAAGACAGATTCACAAGTAATTTGCCGAATCTGCCCAATTTCTTATTAGACCCCTAAATGCAGACGATCTAGATGAAGTGCCTATAGCAGCTTGGACACTTTTTTTTTTTTTTACCAGTATATTAGACACTGTTGCTCCCATCAGATATAAAAAGTCAGAGATAAAACACGTGTATGGAATTATATTAGTGCCAAAATTCCTCTAAGAAAAAATAGCAGGTTGAATTACATGAACTGAAAAAAAAATGTATTGCAAAAAATATGTTTGAATTTTTCTGCATTGCAATTTGATCTGAATTGAAATAAATCCTTAAAGCATTTACAATGTTTGAAATTTTTGCTACTGTAATTAATTGTGGTTGTATATTTTAAGTGAAAATGTAATCCAAGCAAATTATAATAAATAATATAACAAAAATAAGTTACTAAATTGCAGTTCAAAAATATTTTCAAGTTTTAAAAATACAATCTTCATTATTTTAATTTACAAATTCAGGTCGACAAAATTCAGGTAATAAAATACAGGTCTTTACATCCGGGATATCAGAGGAAGAGCAGTGGAGAGCCGATTGCTTCTGTCCGTGCCGCAGTGTACTTTAAAGTGTGCTTCCTGCTCCCTGTGTAGTCTACTTCTCACAAACTACTTACCGATCGGAACGCAGCCCTCTTAACTAACAGGCCGGGTTGCCAGTTGCACAATAAAGTGTGTATGTGTTAAAAATTACTCCTCTTCCGTAAACGCTATATTCAAAGCCAGCGCTGTTTCATTCACACAACAACATACATGCTGTTTACACTTTGTTAAATTTATATTGCTTATAAATAAAGGTAAACACAAAAACTTTGTAATTAAGAAAAACGTAAAGTGTGCATAGTACGGTTTAATGTCAGTCTGATTAAAATATAATATAAATAAACTATATAAATTATTTTATGCAACGCAATTACAACATTTCAGTTTAATATTAAGTATAAAGTCATAAGTCTTCATGTAGTTATTTGAACAATTAGTAGTAGGCCTATATATGTATGTGTGTGTGACTGTTTCATATGTGTGTGTATGAGTGAAGTTTGATTTCAGCCCTATACGGCGCCTTATAAATACCTGTCGCACTGTGACTTTGTCACATATAACATTGTACATCAATGGCTGCACTGCAATTAACCCCATTTCTATTTTTTATTGTAATTTATATTTTTATTATTTAAATCTTTTTTATATATCTAGTTTTTGTTTATAATTGCACTAGTAACTCTGGTCAGTTCTCACATTACCCTGTGAGAACTTTTTACCAACCTGAATTTTATTTCCTTTCAACCTGAATTTTGTCGACCTGAATTTGTAAGATTGAAAAATAATGAAGATTGTATTTTTAAAAGTTGAAAATATTTTTGAACTGCAATTTAGTAACTTTAATATTTTTGCATTGAATTTTAAATCCTGGAATTACATTTTCTCTTGAAATATACAACCACAATTAATTACAGTAGCAAAAATTTCAAACATGGTAAATGCTTTAAGGATTTTTTTTTCAATTCAGATCAAATTGCAATGCAGAAAAATTCAAACATTTTTATTGCAACACATTTTTTTCAGTTCATGTAATTCAACCTGCTATTTTTCTTTGAGGAATTTTGGCACTAATATACTTCCATACCACTTGCAGCATGAGCCGGCGAAAATGGACAAAAACTAAATTAGATGTTTTCAGAATTGTATGTGCAGCTATAGACTATGAAACTGCAAAGTGTTCAAAATTAAATAAAAAATAGGACATGATAAAATAAATAACGCTATGAATAAATAAGACACATACATGTACTATGAGAATGATATTGTGAAATAATGGAACATATTTGGAAAAAAAGCTTATTATTGTGAAATATATTGCACTCTGCAAATAATTTTTTCCTAATAACAAAGATTATTGCAGAGGCATTTTATTTAATTCATACTGTTTTTATTTCAAAATGTCATTTTTTCAAACTCAGTTTTTATTTCAAAATCCTGTTTTTTATAATGGCCTATTTATTTCATAATGTGGCTTTTTTTTTTTTAGCAGAATGAGTCGTTCTGTCAATAAAGAGCGATAATTGGTTGCTCCTTTATTCAGTGCATGAAGTATCGATTTAGGTCTAATGGTGCAATATGTATTCTATGCAGTAGGTGGCAGTACAGTGTCTACTGGTAAATTATCTATCTCTATCTGATCTGCTAAAATGAGCAAACACACCAGTCCATCATCTTCCGTGACTTTTGACTTAGCACACAACTTACTAGTATAAAAATATAACGCAATACAGAAATAAATGCTTTTTAAGTATATTATTTAAAACAATCACTAAACATACACTACTGTTCAAAAGTTTGGGGTCTCTTTCTACATTGTAAAGGAATGCTGAAGGCGTCCAAAAAATGCATAAATCTCCTTTGAACAGTTAATGGTGAGATGTTTCTGCTACTTCTGCTCTGTAAAGACTTCATAACGCCTCTAATCTGAGGTGCTGTTAATTGGTCATTTTTCAGGCTGATAACTCTAAATGAACTTCTCGTCTGAGACAGAGGTAGGTTTTGGTCTCGCCCTCCTGGGACGGCCTTCATGAGAGCCAGTTTCATTATGGTGCTTGATGGATTTTGCAAATGCACTTGACAATATTGTTCTTGCAAGAACTATTACAGAAAGGCCGACCTGTCTGTCTTGAAATAACAACTAACTGTTGTTTTTGTTGTTGTTACGTAATTACCTAATTCCATGTGTGTTATTTTATAGTTTTGAAATCCCCAGTATTGTTGTAGAATGTAGAAAATAAATCACTAAACAAAAACAAAGAAATTTGCAAGTGATCTAAAACTTTTGAACGGTAGTGTATATTGGGTCATATTTGTAAAACAAAGGAAAGAACATTAAGACAAACAAAATATAAAACTATAAAGACAATATTTTAGCAGGTCAGGGAGGATCATCTTGATGCAGTCGGTGTAAGATAAACCACTCAGTGTATCAGCAAGCAAGTATACACCAATCAGTGTAAGCTGCAAGTGCAGCAGGTCAGTGATGATGAACCAGTGCCTGCTGATGATGACCAACACGTCTCTTCTTCTCGACCAGAGTGAAAATGATGCCAATCAAACTGAACAGGTAATCTGGAATAAAATCAGTAGCAGCATCAGATCATGCTAGTAATTATTATTGTAGTCAATATTATTTCAAAATAATATTTTCTCAGCCTTATTTTGAATTAATATTGTCTACAATAATAATTAATATAAGTTAGTTCACTAGCCCGAGCTAATGCTGCCTCTGATTTTATTCCAGTTTATCCGTTCAGTTGATTTTCACTTGGCTCGGGTACAGAAGGGGAGAAGTGCTGGTCATCATCATCAGTGACCCTGAGGTTGCTGGATCCAGACTCACTGTCCCTGACCGTAATGTTAAAGCTGTCAGAGCCTGTGGAACTGTAATTTCCCCTCACGCCAAAGGCAGAATCTGTTAATTTGAAGAATTTTACAGAATCTGCTTTTAAAGCCATTTCTTTTTGTCGCATAAATTTTTAGCTCCACCTATTCTTTTTTTTTTTTTTTCAATTTTCATCCATGGCAATTATTCATTCTTTGCTGTATCGAGAAATGATCCATATCTCTCCTGAGTTGTCTAGACTGAGTGTGTCCAGGACATAAAAGATTGGATGACCAATAACTTTCTTTGAATAAACTCAGATAAGACAGAGATATTACTTAGTGGCCCAAAAACCAGTACACAACAGCTCTCACAATTCAGCCTGCGTTTAGAAGGATGTACTGTTACTACCAGCTCGACAGTAAAAGACCTGGGTGTAATATTAGACAGTAACTTGTCCTTTGAAAATCATATTTCCAATATTACAAAAACAGCCTTTTTCCAACCTAGAAATATCGCCAAACTTAGGAGCATCTTATCCGTATCTGATGCAGAAAAGCTAGTTTATGCATTCATGACCGCCAGACTGGACTAGTGTAATGCATTACTAGGTGGTTGTCCTGCATTCTCAATAAACATACAGTTATAATACAGTTAGTCCAAAATGTAGCCGCCAGGGTTCTCACTAGATCCAAAAAAATATGATCATATAACCCCAATATTATCATCCCTGCACTGGCTACCTGTTCAGTTTATAATTAATTACAAAATAGTATTACACAGACTGCATTACAGAGTACATAAACTTCTGTGTGGGGAGACCTGTGTACCTATGAGAAAGATTCGCTGTTTCCCCAACAATAAACCCTGGGTCACCAAGGACATTAAAGCTTCCTTAAATGAGAACAAACAGGCTTTTGGGTCTGGTGCTAAGGAAGCAGCGAAGAAGGTTCAAAGTATGTTAACTGGCAAAATCAGGGAGGGGAAAGAGTCTTACCGCAAAAAACTGGAACAAAGGCTGAAGAACAACAACATGAGAGAGGTGTGGAGAGGCATAAGGAGCATTACTGGCTAAAAGACGAGTGGCCAAGCTATTGAGGGTGATGTGGAACGTGTTAACAATCTCAACACCTTCTTTAACAGATTTAATGTCCCTCTGTCTCACACCATCTCCAACTTCAGCTTTAATACAGGGTCCTCTCCATGTGCTCCTTGTACTACTTCTGCACTCTCATCAATCAACATTTCAGATGACCATATAAAATGCGGACTGAGCAGGCTCTGCCCTACAAAAGCTGCAGGTCCGGATAAAATCAACCCAAGGGTCCTGAAATCCTGTGCTCCTCAACTATATGGGGTCCTACCGCACCTGTTTGGCCTGAGTCTGGCTGTACAGAAAGTCCCTGCCCTGTGGAAAACATTTTGCATTGTTCCTGTCCCCAAAATACCACGACCCTCTACCCGGGTAGAGAAACCAAACAAACAAAAAATTAAAAAAGAATTTAGGAAGAAAATCAGGACGTATAAATACAGTTTATACCATGTACCATGTAACAATGTAATCTTGTTAAGACATTCTCACAGTGTCTATTTTACAGATTGCTGGTATGGATAAAAAGTCCTCAGAGCAAGGGTCAGTCTCCATCCCCATAGAGGAGACCAAAAGGTCAGGAGAAGCCCCTCCGGATGCCGCCAACCAGACCCCCATGGAGAACCCTATTACAGAGGCCCAGAGGATTTCGCACCTGCCCCAGCGCTCGGCTGTAGACCTGGAATTCACTGGGCTTTCCTACACTGTCCGTGAGGGCCCTCGCTGGAGGAGGAGAGGTAACAAGGCTATAGTTCAGTACAGTTGGAACTTTTACCAAATATATGTTTTAAGTTAAGGATTGCATAAAGATATTTGAAAAAGACACCGCCACCGTTTATAGCGTGTATAATGGGAGATACGCTAGTTGTAGGGGTACACATGCCAAGACAAAGCCAATACGATCAGCAACAAGAATGCTCTTTAATAGACCATCATATTGATTAAAAATCTAAAAGCTGTCAATTTAAAATAGGATTTTATCTTTTTGATTTAGTGAATTTAAATCATAAACTTACTATATATATATATATATATATATATATATATATACATACATAAAAGTTTGATAAATATAATGTAGCATAGATTAATTACATTTACTCCAGATATCTGGCAGTAGTTAACACTGGTTTATTTCTTCAATGATCTATCTGTGTTTTTATCTTCTTTACAAAAAAAAAACTATGATAAAAAACACAGTTACAATGACTTGCGAGCTTTCTCTGCCAAGTGCTTACACAGAACTAGGTGGTTAAACAGTTTGCCCTCAAAGAGACACATAGCAGGGGCAATATTTTTTTTCATTTTCTCATTCACTTCTGGGATCAATATTGATGATGAATACTGATGCATTCCAGGTCATTCTGTCTGTCAGTCTGTCTGTCATGTAGGCCTGAGCAATTCATCGAAAATTACTCCAAACCAACATTCAAAAACTTTTTTAAATGGGACGGATTTGTGCCCAGGTTTCACTCTCTGTCTCACCCCTGCCCATCTGTCTGGCTCTTTCAGACTGTATTACAGCATCAATACAAATATCGAAGAGCTACAATCAGAGTACACAAAAGAGTAAATTAAGTGTGATGTTACTCATGCCGGTGTGATCTTCAGATATGTACTATTTATAATGTCATTCAATTTTAAATTTTCTCTTACTGTTCAAAGCTCACATATGGAGAAAATCTTTATTCTAAAAATATATAAATTTTTTTTTTTTTTTTATATATTATAGCATTTCTTTTCTCAACAGTAGACAGTAACTCTTCACTTTAATAAGAACACCTGATAATTTATGCAAAGATCTAGTGAACCAATCAGGTGGCAGCAGGGCACTGCATATAATTATGCACACGGACAAGACTATCAGAATTGGAATTGACTCTAACCATGGCATGGATTTTTGTGTTTGATAGTCAGAGAGATTATCATGCAATATACCCAGTGATACTTTATCCTTCTTCCAGTGCTCGGCTTTTCTGCAGCTCTGCCTGAGGGGACGCGTAGTATCATTAAGAGAAGGGTCTGGTTTCATGGGTCTGTCCTTGTAAGGTGCAATGGAGTCCAAAATCCCTGAGCAGGTGGAATAGAGGGTGGAGATAAAATCTTGTATTGGGAGTGATGGAATGGCGGCGGCAGGCTCTAGTACAAGATTTTATAGTAGATAGTTAAACAGTAAATTCAAGGATAACAGGGAAGTGGTCTGAAACACAAATATCAATTATTTCTGAATTGGCTACTGGAGATTACATGTGAAATTACCAGAGGTGTGGACTCGAGTCATGTGACTTGATGATTTTAGACTCGACTTGACAAAATATAAAAAGACTTGCAACTCGACTTGGACTTTAACATAAATAACTCATGACTTTCACTTGGACTTGCGCCTATTGACTTGTAAAGACTTGCTACTTCCCATAAAAAGCCCAAAGATAAAAAGTATGTTAACACGGTCCGCTCTATCTCTGTTTATGTGTCTGTGCGCGTGTGTGTGTGACAGAGCGCATGCGCGCATTCGGCAGGACATCCAATCAAAGTACCGTAGATTCTTTTGATTCGACAGCGTCCAACACGTGACAATAACGTGCACGCGCCAGTTCGCGAAATGATACCGAAGGTAGCTTCGTTTGGCTATAAAAAACTGGCTATATGCGCGGACCACTGAGCTTCTACGGAACGCAGTAAAGGCCAAAAAGGAAATTGTTAGCGTTTTTTAATCCCCTGACGAACTCTAGCCATCAGGGTGTGTTTCCCTTGTTATCTTGGACATATTTAGAATGATGAACCTCGGCTGAGTCACTTGTAGGCTGTAAACATGTCAGTACATGCGTTGTATTGTTTATATTTAATCACTGGTATACACTACCCATGATTTACTGATTTCTTCATATGCAGTTTGGGTTTATTCAAATAATGTGATAATATTATATTATTATTATTATTATATATAATATTTAATAGTATTTAATAGTATAATATTATTATAATATATAATATTTAATTATAATATAATATAATAATAATAATAATAATAATATAATAAAATAATAATAATTATTATTATTATTATTATGCGAGATAATTAACATTTTATCCGTGTGATGTCAATTCACTAGTTCACATTATTTGAATAAACCCAAACTGCATATGAAGAAATCAGTAAATCATGGGTAGTGTATACCAGTGATTAAATATAAACAATACAACGCATGTACTGACATGTTTACAGCCTACAAGTGACTCAGCCGAGGTTCATCATTCTAAATATGTCCAAGATAACAAGCGAAACACATCCTGATGGCTAGAGTTCGTCAGGGATTAAAAAACACTAACTGTCCTTTTTATTCTTTATCGCGCTCCGTAGAAGCTCAGTGGTCCGCGCATACCCCTTTGCGGGCGAGCCTTCTCCTAAATGCGCGTTACCTGTGCCCTTTTCACGAGGGGGCTAGATTGTTTGTATGAGGTAGCCTACGTGAGTGTATCACACAAGGTAGGGAGCAAAGTTTTTTAATGTTTTGTGAAGAAAACAACGTTATTGTTTGTATGAAGTAGCCTACTTCATTGAGAATATGTGCTACCATTTTACATTGCTACTAGCATTTACTAACATTTGTATTTTTATGTATCTAAACAATGTTCTTTCATAAAAAAAGGTTTGTTTAATAAATACAGATCTTACAACCATACATAATCTGTATACATTTTATTTTTCTGCTAAAAAGACTTGAAAAGACTCGAAAGTCAAACCGTAGGACTTTGGACTTGACTTGAGACTTGTTGGCTTTGACTTGGGACTTGACTCGGGACTTGCCTGTCTTGACTCGGGACTTAACTCGGGACTTGAGGGCAATGAATTGAGACTTACTTGTGACTTGCCAAACAATGACTTTGTCCCACCTCTGGAAATTACAAGGTCTAGTATGTGGCCATGTTGATGGTAAGGGTCATTTACTATTGTCAGGTCAAAGGAGTTTAAAGGACTCATTTACCAGTTGACTGGATGGACAAAACTAAGATTTCCTTGGACAAAGCCCCGTGCCCTGATCGTCACCCGCCGGCGACATTGATGTGAACACCCGCCATCTGGGACAGCCGTTCTAAGCCACCGATAACTTTTCAAAATTACCATATTCAGTTTACTTTATTTAAAGCAAAGTCAGGATTATACACACAGGAGCACAGGTAGGCCTTCACCTACACCTCTTGTTGCGATGCAATGAATATGGAAATGAACAGGACATCATACATACGCAGGTACAGACACTATAAACGGTGGCGGTGTCTTTGAATGGCCACTGTTGGTGCAATCAGGCGTGTTGTTCATAGTTTCTTGTATATTTAACAGTGTCAGACGATCATACACAAGTGAGATGATGCGTCATAAGAGACAAATAAAATAAACAGAGCATTTAATAAAAAAACACAACAGAGTAGGACAGCAGACTATGCGCGGTGGCGCCATCCTGTCATACGGGTCCTCATATGAATTATGAACATGGCACATTTCAATACTTCGTGATGATGAGGTAATGAATTAAAGTAGTGGGATGAGAAACAATCAACATTACTTGTGGATCGAAGATAGAAAAAAGTTTTGTGCAAATAACAAGTAATAAATATTGTGCAAAATATTGGTATTTTGTCAGCTGTTTTCAATTTTAGTCTCCTTCCCAGGATAAATGGGAATCCTTGTTAGTTTTTTATTCATATTAAGTCCATCTTCAAGAAAATGAAATTAGACTCTAACTGAACACTATATTGTACTTCATAAAGCAACACCAATATGGATAGTTGTGAGGATGCAGAGGGAGTAAGAGCAGAGCTCCTTTTGCAGAGGGGTGCCTGTATTACCTTGTTTAAAGCAGATGACAAAAATCATTTAGGTGATGAGAGGCATTCCATGAGTGGTGAAATACTGTAGAGCATAATGGCACTGGGACATTTAACTATATGCATCACTCACTCCACGTCACAAGTATTCTAACAATCCTTTATTACATGACTGTCAGGACAAGTGAAATTAGCTCAGTATACTCCACAGTCCTGGAAAGAGGAGAGAGAGCAGCTGTGGAATGAGGATTGTACACCCTATAGCATGATTGTTTCCATTTATGCTATTTGGGATTCAACCCAGGAACCCAGCAGTTAGCTGATTTTCTAAAGTCGATTAAGTGGACATATAAAGGAAATCTCATAAGACTGTCCACAACCTCTATGGTTTATTCTTCTAACCTTCTGTCTTCATTATACCATTAAGAATTTAAAATTACTTTCCCGTCTGTTGGTCTTAGCATGATATCCGTGGCGCTCAGGCTTTGCCCTCATGCTTACACGTGCATCAGAGAAATCTATTTTACAGAGAGGTTTATGGCTTTTACTCCAAATAAACCGAGTAGTGTATAATTGTTGATGTTGTCTGCAAAAGGATTTAATAAAACATTTCTCAGCACTTTAAATCTTTTAGATTTTTAAACCTTCAGGAACATACAGAGCAGAGGATGACTTTCTGGTTACTGTCAACACAACAAGCTGCATTTTTATGTCTTATTAACTTCAAGAGTGAAAGAAAAAGAATTGTGCAGGTGATTGTGTAACTGTTCAAATGTAAGTGAAAACAGGAATTAAATTGTTTCACAGACATTAGAATTTGTTTAGTATTTTGATCTAAAGATGTCTGAAACCTTGCCTGCGACTTGTGATTTCCTCACACCGAGAGTGTGAAGGCTTTTGACAGGCCACATATTTATAATCAGAATCTTTCATGTAAATACTGTTTATTCTAACAGAACATTAAAAATATATTGCTGTAGGATAAGGAGTGGATAAGCAGAAAGATCTAACGTGTCTCAAATGTGCAGGATCCAAGGAGCTCCTGAAGTGTTTGTCGGGGAAGTTTTGCAGTGGGGAGCTCATCGGGATTATGGGGCCTTCGGGGTCCGGCAAGTCCACCCTTATGAATGTTCTTGCTGGGTACAGGTGAGTGAGAGTTTATTGGGGACAATAAAACCAGTGCTCTGATTATTTGTTTGTTTAAATATTACATCATCCATCCTATTTAACTGTATTTTGTATTTAATCTTATTTTACTTTTATTTTTATAAATTTTTCTTTTCATATTTTTTATTTACATTTTTTTAACTTTATTCCACAGTGTAAAGTTTATTCCCTATTAAAGTCTCTCTCTCTCTCTCTCTCTCTCTTTTAGAGAGACTGGCATGGAGGGTCAGATCCTGGTAAACGGGCGACCGCGTGAGCTCGGCACCTTCAGGAAGATGTCCTGTTACATAATGCAGGATGACATGCTGCTACCACACCTCACCGCACTGGAGGCCATGATGGTAAGGTTTCCAGGCCGATTAAACATTTATTTATCAAACACTTTCACAAACCACATTCTGTCTCCTCTGTTCCACTGATCACATTCCTCTCAGTGATGATGTGCATCCTGTCTTGCAGGTTTCAGCCAACCTTAAGCTAAAGGAGACCATGGAAGTGAAGAAGGAACTGGTGAGTGAAACAGAAACGGTTTTAGCTTACACCACCTAATCTCATTTCTGTGATGGTGCCAAAAAGATGCTCATGATAAATTATCTTAATAACAATAACAAACTATTATTATAAACTATTTAAACCTTTTGATAAACGTATACATAAAATTCACACACTTATAACATTGCATCTGAACTTGTCGCAGGTGAATGAGATCCTCACCGCTCTAGGCCTGCAGGAGTGCGCACACACTCGCACACAAGCTCTCTCCGGGGGTCAACGTAAACGATTGGCTATTGCACTGGAGCTGGTCAACAACCCACCTGTCATGTTTTTAGATGAGCCTACCAGGTTCCGTACCACCTTTATGTGTATATGTCAATTTTCATTCACTGGCTGCTTTTTACATAGGAACACCTGTATAGATGCTTCATCATGCAATGATCCAATCAGCCAGTCATGTTCTGGTGAAATCATAGACCGTATAAAAGAACTGAAAAAACACTCCATGACATCACCCATAAGATTTGTCATCTTGGCAGAAGTTGACTCCGTCTAAATCCTGGTTAATCCATAATGCCATGGGCATTCGGACAGACCAAACAGCTCCTGACTGTTGATAGGAACACCCTTACTGTACCTACCTCAGTTACAAACTGGCCCTCAGACAGAAACAACACTTCCATGCCAGCACCAACACTTTGCTGGGTCTAGAACAAAGGGACGCTCACGGCAGGGGCCATCAATATGTCAATATGCAGTGGGTATGATAAAGCTAGGAGAATTGCTCGCAAAGCTATTGTAAAGTTCATCACTGATGTAGCTTCTAGCGTTTTTCTGCCTCTAGCACTTTTTTATGGTAATGACATGACATGGAAAAACAAAGACAGTTCTGGATCCACGCAGGCTCTTTGCTATTGAACTGGCTCTAAAGTGGCACTAGCATCAGACATGAATTAACACCTTTTTGGTGGAAAAGGGGGTTTGACTCACTTTTTGGACCCACCTTCCAGTGGACATTGGAGAAACTGCACACTTTGAGGCAGAACCAGAGGTTGCCGTATAAGGTGAAATGCGTAAAATCATGCGGATAGATAGCTCACGTTCAGGTTACGGTCAGGTGTTCCTAATCAAGTGGACAGTAAATGGTAAATAATTTAGAATTGAATTAAATGAAAACCTGTCATACATTCTAAAATCCTTAGTCATCGCTGTTTATGACTTCAATGAATCACCCCAGTATTAATAATATGGAGAGTACTGTTTCTATAAACTATTTTTGCCATGTGTGTGTGTATTTCTGTGTTTGTGTGTGTGTGTGTCCCAGTGGTCTAGACAGCGCATCCTGTTATCAGGTGGTTTCTCTATTGAGGTCTCTTGCTCTGGGTGGAAGAACCATAATTTGTACTATCCACCAGCCCAGTGCTAAAGTCTTTGAAATGATTGACAAGGTACGAGACAGTATTTAAAATTTAAAAACTAAATACTAAATTGTATACTAAATTTACTTCGGGTCGTACCACACCTGTTTTATTTTTCTCAGTGATTAGTTAATTTTCTAATTATAAATGCATGGGTTGGACAATGAAACTAAAACGTCTGGTTTTAGACCACAGTAGTTCATTAGTATGGTGTAGAGCCTCCTTTTGCGGCCAATACAGCATTAGTTTGTGTTGGAAATGACGGATACAAGTCCTGCACAGTGGCCAGAGGGATTTTGAGCCATACTTCTTGCAAAATAGTTGCCAGGTCTATGTGCTGCTGGTGGAGGAAAACGTTTCCTGACCCGCTCCTCCAAAACACCCCAAAGTGGCTCAATAATATTTAGATCTGGTGACTGTACAGGCCATGGGAACTGTTCAACTTTACTTTCATGTTCATCAACCCACTCTGTCACCAGTCTTGCTGTGTGTGTTGGTGCATTATCATCCTGATACATGGCACCGCCTTCAGGATACAATGTTCAAACCTTTACACTCTGCTCTTACTGTTGGAATGTGCAATCAATGAAGATTGGCCAACAGGCTGGTCAAATTTAGCCATGAAACCTCCAACACTAAATTGGCCAATGTTTCAGTTTCATTGTCCAACCCCCTGTATATCCACATAATCCACACATTGACAAACTATTATGTGTTAGTTTTATGTAATTTTTAATCAGAAACCCACTTCCTCTATTGTCTGTGCTCTGTGTTACAGCTGTATGTTCTGAGTCAGGGGCAGTGCATATATAAGGGTACCATTCCATATCTCATCCCCTATCTGAAGAACCTTGGTCTCCACTGCCCTACTTATCACAATCCTGCAGACTTCAGTATGTATGATGTGCGCATGTGTTATTTAAACTGTGGTTGGAAAAACGTATAAAGTCAGACTTATAATTGATCATTGTTCATTTATTCCATTTAGACTTTTTTTGTTTTTTTAGCATTTTGATATACAGTAGCCTCTATAGTCCCTAACACAGATTTTCCATCTGTTTTTTCCACAAGTAATCGAGGTGGCATCAGGAGAGTATGGTGATTGGAATCCTGTGCTCTTCGAGGCAGAGCAGCGCGGCATGTGTTCAGAGGGTGGCTCCAGTGACCAGAGTGATGCTACATCATCTTGCCCATCTCTGTATAACAACGTGAGTGACAATACACTCAGTCGTGAACAAACAATGTCAGTCTATCTGCTCCAGCTATCAACCTCACACATGTTCTGCTGTGTTTGCACAGGATTCAGGCCACATTGAACAACACACCTTTGCCACCAGCATGCTCACACAGTTTAATATTCTTTTCAAAAGAACCTTCATCGCTATATATAGAGACCAGGTAAGATTTCTTAAAATTTAATACAATTTACGTGTTGAATATTCTGACTAAATGTTTTATAGTGTGTTGATTGCCACACACAACGTATTTGAGGATTTGTAATTGTGTGTCCAGGTACTGACCCACCTGAGGGTGATATCGCACTTGTTCATTGGACTGCTGATTGGCCTGCTGTACATGAATATCGGCAACGATGCCAACAAAGCGTTTAACAACACTGGATTCCTTTTCTGCTCCATGATTTTTCTCATGTTTGCTGCGTTAATGCCCACCGTCCTCACATGTAAGGACTTTTGTTGTCGTATGCACTGTGTGTGTGTTTCTGATCACCACTGACTATACTGACAACTGAAGTTGTTTGGATATTCTTGATCATCATAGCGGTAATAAATGAGGCAATTGAAAATTCTTCAATTGGGTACTTCTTTGCTACTTTTTTCCCAGTTCCTCTGGAGTTGCCAGTGCTTATAAGGGAGCATCTGAACTACTGGTACAGTTTGAAAGCTTACTACCTAGCTAAGACTATGGCTGATGTTCCTTTCCAGGTATGCTGGTTATATTATTTATTCTAGAAATTGTACAAACTATATTAGCATATGAACTATGGAATGTTGTTTGTAGCCCTAACGACATAAATTCCAAGATACCTTAAAATAACACTCGATGCTACGTGAAATCGCTATTGGAACGAGAGTACCAACGCCGCCGCACTGCAAGTGTCTGGACCCCCAGGTTGTGTAGCGTGTGCGCACAAGGCCGAGAGGTCTCAGAACCATGTCTAGGAAGCTGACTCGAGGACCTGTGAGCCTGGAGTGGCATGAACATCCAGACTATAAAATCTAACAAATGTGTGCGAAGAGGACCAACCCGCCGCGTCACACACTTGCTGCAGGGGAATAACTCTTGCTGGTGCAATAGATGAAGCGATCCCCCTGGTAGAGTGAGCCCTGATTCCTAGAGGCGAAGTGAGTCCACGCACCTCATAGGAGAGAGCAATGGCATGTCTCACCCAATGTGACAAGGTCTGTGTAGTGGCCATAGCTCCATACTGTAGCATGTAAAAAGCTGCTCTGACTTACGCCACTGGCTGGTGGCCGGTGGATGTAGATCCAAAGAGCACGTACTGGGCACAGTAGGTGAAATTTCTCCTGCTCCGAAGCTGTAAAAGGCGGAGGACAGAAGGCTTCAAGAACAACAGGGTGCATGGTTGAAAATGGAACTTTCGGAAGATAATTCGGGTGAGTATGCAAAATAGCCTTGACTAGCCCAGGGGCAAAGTCTAGGCAAGATGGGAAGACTGACAAGGCGCGCAGATCTCTAATCCTCTTTAGAGAGGTAATGGCCATAAGAAAAACCATCTCAAGGGTCAGAAACCTGTCAGCTGCTGACTGTAGTGGTTTAAAAGGAGTGTCAATTAGACCTTCGAGCACGATAGATAAATCCCACGAAGGGGTAGTGGCTCGAGTGGGTGGCCTCAACTGTTTAGCTCCACGAATGAAACGGGCAACTAAAGGTTGTTTTCCCACAGTAACCCTCTCCATCGGAACATGGCAGGCTGAAATAGTGGCCACGTACATCCTGAGGGTACTAGGGCACAAGCCCGAGGACAACTTTTCTTGCAGGAACTCCAGCACTGAAACAATTTGGCAGTGGATTGGGTCTACTTTCTTCGTCATGCACCAACTTACAAATACATTCCATTTCAGGGCATAAGCTCTCCTAGTGAAGGGAGCCCTAGCGTTTAGGATAGTGTCAATTACGCTGGCTGGAAGACCAGCTTGACTTAGTTGGTCCCGTTCAGGGGCCAAACGTGAAGGTTCCAAAGACAGAAGATCCCTCCTCACTGGAATCATCCAGGGTGAGCCGTCGAGAAGAGATATTAGATCCGAAAACCATACTCTGAACCATACAACGGGGCGCTATCAGTAAGCGGCGCAAACCGTGTTGATGGACCCTTGCCAGGACTCCAGGGAGCAGAGCTATTGGGGGGGAATGCATAAAGGAGTAAATTGGGCCACGTATGGGCCATCGCGTCCAGACCCAGGGGAGCTGAATGAGTCAGAGAGTAGTAGAGGAGACATTGTGCCTTCTCATGGGAGGCAAAGAGGTCCACCTCTGCTCTGAAGAATCTTTCCCCGATTTGACTGACCGCTTTGAGGTGGAGTCTCCAATCTCCGTGTGTCACAGCTTGTCTGGACAGTAAATCTGCTCCCACATTCCTGTGCCCTGAAATGTAAATTGCCCTGATGGACAGGAACTTGTCCTGTGCCCAGAGCAGAACCTGATGCGCTAGCTCGTTCAAGCGGCGCGAGTGCAGTCTGCCCTGGCGATTTATGTAGGAGACTACCGATGTGTTGTCCACCCGCACTAGAACATGGTAGCCTTTCAGCTGCTGGAAGAAGTGCTGTAGGGCCAAAAATAGAGCCATCATTTCGAGGCAATTTAAGTGCCCTGCGAGAAGATGGCCTTTTCAGCTCCCTTGGGCTGGACGGCCATCCAAGACTACACCCCAGCCGGTAAGGCAAGTGTCTGTCGTTAGCATCTTGCGACGACAAGACGGACCTAGAGTGGGACCCAAGGTCAGGAACCGGGGTCTGAACCACATAGAAAGGGTATAAAGTCCTTTGCGCGTAACCCTTATTTGCCTTCGGGGGTTGGCCCTCATATGAAATCCCCTGGCTCTTAACCACAAATGAAAAGCTCTCATGTGCAAAGGTATCACCGCGGATGCAGCTGCCATGAGGCCTAAACATTTTTGAAAGTGATGTATCGTCACTTTCTGGTCTAGTCTGATTTCTTTCAGGGCGCTGAGGATGGATTTGACACGAGTGGGAGACAATTGTGCCTGCATAGTGATCGAATCCCACCTGACACCCAAGTATGTTGTCCTCTAAGTCGGAAAGAAAACCTTTTCGTAGCGTTGAGTCTCAATCCCAGGGAATGAAGATGTGCTAAGACGACATCCAGATGTCGAAGCGCTAGCCGCTGAGACTAGGCTAAGATCAGCCAGTCGTCTATTATTAGTCGTCTATAATTGAGAATGCGGATGCCCTGGAGTCGCAAGGGAGCCAGGACTGCATCCATACATTTTGTGTATGTGTGGGGTGAGAAAGCTAGACCAAATAAAAGAACCCGATACTGGTAAGCTTTTCCCCCGAAAGTGAACCTTAGGAACTTCCTGTGTTGTGGCAAAAATTTCTATGTAAAAGTATGCGTCCTTCAAGTCTATTGTAACAAACCAATCCTCTGGTTGGATTTGTGAAACAATAATTTTAACAGTTAACATTTTGAATCTGTACTTTTTGAGATAGCGGTTTAACCCGCGAAGATCCAAGATTGGACGCAGTCCCCCGTCTTTCTTAGGGACCAAGAATTAACGACTGTAGTAGCCTGACTCCATGTCGCGTGCGTTATGACTTCAAGCAACTCCTCAAACTCTCTATCATCTTTAGAGGAGCGTTCAGAGGTAGCTACTTTCATTTCCACAGAAGCAGCGGAGCAAGTCTCTTCTACACACCCAAGAGAAGCACCGAAGTGTGCTCGTGAAGTGAAAGGGGAGACTTCGGGATCGGAGGAGAGTGTCCTTGGCGAGGTCAGCTTGCGACCCCCAGGAGTGCAGTGCGGCTCGTGGTTCCCTAAATGAGAGATGCGCGCGCAGCACCTTCATGGGAAGAAGATCACAATGCTCGCACTCTCCATTAAGCCCTTCGAGAGCGCGCTTCTCACCCAAACATTCAAAGCAGAAAGTATGTAGATTGAAAGTATGTAGATTGAAAGCAGAAAGTATGTAGATTGCCCTCTGAAAGGAAATTTTCGCAGGAAGGGGGACATCTAGACATCTAGCTCTAAACTTCGCCATTATTGCTGGTGAGTTTTATATACTTTTATCTGCTTTTTAAATGTATTTTATTATGCTTGCTGACACACACGCACAAAGCGGTGAAGACAAAAGATCTGAGGAATGTTTCCGGGTTCACACCTATTTATAACCTGCAGGTGCGTCTCATCAAATGATGTCACCCGACCAAGGTTATATAAGCCAAAATTTGGCATGTTTGATACACACGTTTCACAACCGGCCACACGAAAATATATTCCCATAGCATTTTTACGCAGCATTGAGTGTAGCCTTTGGAAGGGAACAACAACATTTCTTTCACAACATCTAGAAATGTCAAGAACTCTCTTAAGGAGGTTGGTCTGTCATTACCAAAGTCTGAAAAACAAGAAGCAACTGAAGGCAGCTACAGTAGAGGCCTGTCAAAGCAATGCATGTGTCTGGCGGTGCTGACTGTAGTGACCATGTCTGACACTACAGACCTGTGCATTAATTTGTCCCTGGGTGTGGTGTATTAGACAATTGAAAAATCTCATTCATTGTGCTTCATACAGTTTCATACGTTGAATTTTTTTGTAGTGAATGTCAAATCTGACATTGGTCCAGGGTTTTTGAGAGGGGCAGAAGACCTGGGTAGTTTCTTTACACGTTTTACAAGTCCAGATTTTAGCTCTGCCTACAGATGAAAAACAAATGATTCCCTAAAGAGCTCCTCCTAAGCCATGTGGTGTAATTTATTTAACCATCATGCTGGATAAATAATAGTCACAAAATATTTTCTTACCAGATTTGTCTCTTTCTCTTTTCCCTGCACACATACACACAGGTCATATGTCCCATTATGTACTGTAGTATAGTGTACTGGATAACCGGGCAGCCACCTGAAGGAGAGAGGTTTGTGCTCTTCATGGCTCTGTCGATATGCACTGCCCTGGTCGCTCAGTCTCTGGGTCTCCTTATTGGAGCTGCCTCTCCTTCCTCGCAGGTATGTAAAAAAATGCAGATGCACACACCGCTATAAGCATGGTATTTTTTTTCTGGATTTTCTGAGTACACTATATTTCATTGCAGGTGGCCACATTTATTGGACCTGTGACGTCCATTCCGGTCATGCTATTCTCTGGCTTCTTTGTCAACTTCGACACCATCCCAATTTACCTACAGTGGATTTCCTATGTCTCCTATATCAGGTCAGTGGCAGGTTTCATCATTCTAATAAAGTATCATGTTGCAGCAGGTCTAATCTGAACAATCCACCCAGCTACATTCAGGATTTTTTGGAGCTAGTGACCACGACCCGTAGTCACAAAGCCTTTTAAGCCTAAAAGTTGCTCCTAGTGATGAAATTCTAAAAAAAATTCATGAAACATCTTAGCCCTAAAAACAGCTCCTAAGGGAAAAATTGTTAAGAGTAGAGAGGGGGACTCAAGAGGCTTAACAGTTTCTAAAGCAGAGGATAACCATTCTCCAAAAACTTAAGGTAAAGCAAATAGTAAACACTGCTCTTCTGCCCAATTTTGTTTTCTTGTTGTTTAACTTCCTTCCATCCCTCTTGGATTGTTGGCTACATACCATCCAAAAGTGGAACTTAAACAGACTGTCGTTCAATCATGTAAATTGGTAAAAGCTTAGCCATTTTGCTCTCATCAATCTGAAATGGATTACAAGTAATAAAATCAGTATGGTAAATAAATGTAAGGACTTAAATATAGTAACTACTGCATGGAAATTTGCCTGTTTTAATTAACTTTAAGATATTTCGCCTATGACAGAATCTTCTCTAAAGTAGCCTGTAATCATGATTATACAATTTTCTTTATACACAAACATTATGATTTTACTGTCTATTCTATCATATATTCTATTTTCACATTTTTAGATCCTTACTCATTTATCAAACTACCACAGTCTTTGAACTGCCCGTCTTCCCCAGCAACAGGGTCAACCACACCTCCTTACGAAGCTTTTTGTACTTTCCTTACTCAGAGTTGCTCTGCAAAGTTTTCTAAATCACTTTTAGTCTAGGACTCTCAGCTAGGACCTTATAAGCTAAGATAGGAGCTCACTGAGAGAATTCTAAAAAGCTTTGTGAATACGGGCCCAGCTTAATAACCTTGAACTCTTTTTCTGCTAAGCATTAACTTTATTAGCAATTTGTGCTACAATGGCCTTTTTTGTGGGCTCAGACAAGATTGACTGGCCTTTACTCCTCACAGGCGTAAAAGAGCCTTAGGTGGCCATGATTCTGCCACCAGTTTACTGGTGTTATGTAACTTTATGGCTGATCAAGAGATTTTTGTACATTACCCCAAAGATCCAATCAGGGGACTTTTAAGAACTTGCTTGTATTCAACTTTGTTCCAAACTTTGTTTGTGGTGTGAATGGGGCAGCTCTACTAGTGTTATTTTCTCCCATGACACACACTCATGTGGGCAGGGTCAATAAATGAACCATTTAACTCTACATACATCTATTTATGTTATATTTACATCCATATACCCATTACCTTATACCCCTTATCCAGTGTAGGGTTGTAGGGGACCTGGAGAACCTACATCAGTGAACTTGCACCAAACAATCACAGGACTAAAGCACAAACATTCGCACACACAGTCACACACTAATTGTAATTTGTAAATGCAGATTAGCTTGCATTGCATGTCTTTGGACTGTGGGAGGAAATCTGAGCTCCCAAAAGAAAAAAGCACAGGAACAACATGTGCACTCCACAGAGAAAGGAGCCGAGTTTCGAACACCCATCTCTGAAAGTGTGAGACTACAGTACTAACCACTATGCCACCTTTAAATTTTCATATAAAATTTATATTTGTTTGTAATATTTAAATTGACATTGTGGAACAGCTTTAAAACTGGGCACACATGACAAAATTGATAAATAAGCATTTCCTTAGCAAACACTGAGCCATGATCTTATGGAAAAATAATCAAAACCTTCATTGCAGCAGTGCTATGATATAATGCAGTTTAACTCTTCCACAGGTATGGCTTTGAGGGTGTGATTCTATCCATTTATGGAATGAACCGGACAGACTTGGAATGCCCAGATGTTGTCTGTAAATTCCAGAAGCCTGAGGAGGTGTTGCAGCTGCTGGACGTCGAGGACGCAGAGCTTTATGTGGACTTCATAGTGTTGGGGGTTTTCTTCCTCATTCTTCGGCTAGTCACTTATCTAGTACTGCGATACAAAGTCATATCTGAACGTTAGGGCTTGACATCAACTGTTACATTTGTTTTATTGTGGTGTGACCAAGACGTTTTTTCACGAGTTGAGACACACCACTAACATCGAAGACATGCTTTCAGAAATACAGAATGCGTTAGCAGGCGACGAGGCTACATCTAAAGGAAATAGTTTAGAAAAAGTTGTGACTGTACAGGAACGACGTCTGATGAAGAAATGTGTAACTGTCTAAGAATGCGGAGCTCGTACTGTATGTGAGCGACTATCTGATGACCAATGAAATGCAGAAACTGCTGGTTAAAGTCATCGAAAAACAAGAGTCCACGTTGCTTAAGTTTTTAATTGTTTTAAAAGTTCAGGTGTGTACCTGATGAGGTAAAGAGACTGGACAAGATTCTGGATATTATAAGACTTACTATTAGACACACTGGGACGAGCTTGTGCAAGCAACATTTTACTTAAACAAAAATTTTTACCTTTTGTAAGATTGTTGATGTTTTGAGTGAAAACTCTTTAAAAATAAACCTGCATCATCTGTGTACAGTTTACGCTTTGTTTGTTGATACTATGGTTATGTTTTTGTATCTGAATTCTGCAGATATTGTTAATGACTTACAAAATGTTTTTAAACAGAAATGACGATAATCCTTACTTGCGCCTCGAAAGTGATCAAATGTAAATTTGATGACTATGTTATTAAAGAAATTATTGTTTCTTTCTACATACTTATGAATGATAAAAATTCTATTTCATTTATTTGAAATTTCAATATTATTTGTATAGCGCTTTTAACAATTGACATTTTTGCAAAATAATTTAATCAAAAGAATTATTTAAGTTTGTATGAGATGTGAACGTATATGAACCAAAATGATAAGATTATAATAGGAAGAAACCTTGAAAGGAACCAGACTCAAGAGAGAACCCATCCTCATTTTGGTAAAACGGATAGCAGGGATTGATCTGCATTCATACTGTGTGACATTGGAAGTTCAGTATAAAAGGAGAAGTGTTTAAATTAAAATTGACTCCAGTTCGTTCTTGGAGGCTCAGGTAGACTGTAGGAAACTCCAGTCCTGAACTATTGAACGACTAAAGTCACAAGTCCTCAGAGAACTGTTCTGTTATCTCTCCTCTTCTGCTCTCCCCTCTCTCTTTCACTCTCTCTCTCTCTCTTCCGAGCTACACATGTCGTTCCTAAGCTGCCAGCAATTCAGACTCCCTCAGCCCTCAGGGACCTGTCTGACCCATCCTGGTGCCCCGCTTCTGGTTGGAGATCTCGTCACATGGATTTCTCTGAGGACTTGACTTGGCTGTAGTTGCTTGATAGTTCAGGACTGGAATTTCTCAACTCAGGTAGACTCAACTGTTATAGCTGAACTGGCTAACACACAGTATGAATTCCTACGGTGGCCCAGAAGGGCAAATCATCTTTCCCGTATATGTGTGTGTTTTTTCCCTTGTAAGTGTGTTTTTTCCCTTGAAAATGTATGCTTTTTTCTTATAAATGTGTTTTCTTTCCTTGAAAATGTGTGCTTTTCCCCTTATAAATGTGTTTTTTTTTCCTTGAAAATGTGCGCTTTTTCCCGTGTAAATGTCTGCTCTTTTCCGTTTGTGCGCAACTACTTCTTTCCCGTGTGAGAACTCTTTCTCCAGTATTTTGCAAGCTAAAAGCTAAAGTTATTGCGCAAAGGACTATGGAAGTGGGGTCAAAACGCAACTGAACACAGAACCTTTCCGGATATCAGCTCCAGGACTCAACATCATGGAGTATACAGTGAATTATAGCGTGATAAAGTTATAATTTTCACTAAATTTTCAACTGCACACACTTACCAGGTAATGTTTAATATATAAAACTAATCAGATTTTACTGTTTTAGGCACTAATGATAACTTTGTAGCAGTGTTAATACTATTGGAGTGTTTGGGGGAAATGCCGAGCCGAGTGTAAATGGCAGTGATTAAAAGAAATATTATCTCATTTAGACCATTAAACACTGATGTAAACCATCAGCTCCATGGCATCTCTGTAATATACATCCACATATGGATTAATAAGCAAGCTAATATCACTATGCTAACTGCTAGCGCTTAGCATGGGGAAACTAGCTTGTTTATTGATATATATTAGTTTAATAGTGTATTTGGACACATATACGTGATGTAAACAGTTAGCTCCATTGTTTTTGTAAAATGCCTGTCCAAATATGAATCTATAAGCAAGCTAAAATAATGATGCTAACCGCTAGCGCTTAGCATGGGGAAACTAGCTTGTTCATTAATATATATTAGTTTAATAGTGTATTTGGACACATATACGTGATGTAAACAGTTAGCTCTATTGTTTTTGTAAAATGCCTGTCCAAATATGAATCTATAAGCAAGCTAATATAATTATGCTAAGCGCTAGCTTACTAAAAGAGCTAAGATAGCAGCAACTATTGCTAATTATCCCTGAGCTGCTCCTGTTATGTGCTAAATGTTACAGATGGTTAACGAATTGTTGTATGTAGTTTATTGGAGCTCCTGAGTGCCATATAATGTATACTGCTGTATAATGTAGTGGTTTTATCATAGCTAGAGATCTTCTGAATAGTTAGGTATGTGCTTACACAATGTATGTAACAGTCAAGAAAAGGGGCTTTTGTTCAGGTTCTATCTATTCTATTATAAAGTCATTAAATATATGTTTATACTCCTTATAATATGTATGATTGTGTGTTTTTCTTCTCACAGTGAACTGTGTGTAAATCATCAACTTCCTGTGTATCAGCTGATTTCTACACCAGCTTTACATCCTGAGCAGAAGGTGAGTGCTCTGAAGTATTTACCTCTCTTTTCAAGAACACCACTGAGCACATCTTAATCAGGGGACAGGGACACATTTCTCTGCATGGACATGATGTGTGTGTTAATGAATGGTGGAGATGGGGCCAAATTTTGCAGCAATCCTTAATAGCAAAACCAAATAATTGGTTTTAATACACAGCATTACTAAAAGCTTGCATTCTATGAAATTTTGTGTGCGTGCCTGCCTGCGTGTGTCAAACTGATGTCATATGATGTCAAACATCATGAAGTGATATTAACTTGCTTATAAACCCATATGTGGATGTATATTACAGAGATGCCATGGAGCTGCATAGTAACACCATGAAGTCTTTTTACTAAACACATAATACCATGTCTTTATTTCTCCCCTCTTGTAGATTGTCGTGGAGAGGTCGGACCCTTGATGCTCTGCCGTCTTTCACCACCAATACATACGTACATGTATTTTATTAATTTGTAAATAAAGTCTTAAATATAATTTATAGTTGAGTATTTATTTCTAGTTAGCTTATTATTTAGCAAAACATTTAAAGTGCATGTAAAGCATTGCTGCAAATGACACTGAATAGAATCAGATGTTACTCCACTCTGTGTGAGGGTACAGGCTTATATACAGTATGTGATTTTAGCATCATTAATGTTTTTCTATTGACTAAAGCATGCTGCCTTGGAGATATTAGTGACATCTCTGTTTCAGTTCGAACAATATATTCCATAATATTTATGAATACATTAATCTCATATGTACAGCAGTTAAAACAGAGGTTCTTAAACATTTTACAGCGAAGGACTCCTTCAACTGTAAAACAAACACCTCTGCATACATTTACTTATAGTGCATTTCCAAAAATACATTTTTATGTTATTCAAAAAGTAAAACCTTTTGTTTTCATTTAAATGATTAATGATTAAATGATCCATGAAAATCAAAAATCTAGTATGTCAAAATATTAGAATATTTCACTTCGATCATGGGGAAGACTGCTGACCTAACAAGTTGTCCAGAAGATGATCATCTACACCTTCCAGAAGGAGTGTAGGCCCTCAAGGTCAAACTTTACCACCAACTATTTCACTGACCATGTTGTTGCTAGTTGGCTATGTATGTAGGCTTATGAATAGTGGCAACGTATATCTACTGTATGTACTGTGAATGCATGTTCAAGAATAAGAGTATCATAAATTGTCCAATAATTCAAATACACATGTAAACAATGAGTCTGTCATTTGAAATGCCGTTTATCTAAAAAAATTAGAATATTGTGCAAAAGTGTTTAAGTTTTAAAATGATTGGGGGGAAACACATTCACAAGAGAAACGTCATACACATAGAAAAAGAAATCATAGAGCACAAGGCAAAAAATTATACATTCACAAGGAAAAAAATTATAAATTTACAAGGGAAAAATAATACACTAACAAGGGAAAAATTTATATACTTATAGGTGAAAAATAATACATTTACGAGGGAAAAATTATACACTTAAAAGGGAAAAATACTATATTCACCAGGGAAAAATAATATACTTACATGGGAAAAAGTACACATTTTCAAGGTGAAAAAGTAATAGAAGCACATGTGAAAAAGCACACATTTACAAGGGAAAAAAACACATTTATAAGACAAAAAGCATACATTTTTAGGGGAAAAAAGGACATTTACAAGGGTAAAAAAAACACATTTATAAGGGAAAAAAAGCTCATTTGTAAGGGAAAAAAAGCTCATTTGTAAGGGAAAAAAAGCACATTTATAAGGGACAAAGCACACATTTTTAAGGGAAAAAAGGACATTTACAAGGGGAAAAGCATACATTTATAAAAGAAAAAAGCACAATTATAAGGGAAAAAGCACACATTTTAAAGGGGAAAAAGGACATTCACCTATAAGTATATAAATTTTCCCTTGGGAATGTATTATTTTTCCCTTGTTAGTGCATTATTTTCCCTTGTTAGTGTATTATTTTTCCCTTGTTAGTGTATTATTTTTCCCTTGTTAGTGCATTATTTTTCCCTTGTTAGTGTATTATTTTTTCCTTGTAAATTTATAATTTTTTCCTTGGGCTCTATGATTTTTTTTTCTATGTGTATGACATTTCCCTTGTGAATGTGTTTCCCCCCTCAATAATTTTAAAACTTAAACACTTTTGCACAATATTCTAATTTTTTTAGATAAACAGCATTTCAAATGACAGACTCATTGTTTACATGTGTATTTTAATTATTGGTCAATTTATGATACTCTTATTCTTGAACATACATTCACTGTACATACAGTAGATATACGTTGCCACTATTCATAAGCCTACATATTTTTAAATAGTTGGTGTTTTTATGTAACCCATTGCATTAAGCTGTTAAACATGACACCCTGGTTATGTTTGCAGATCACACTTGAAGCATTCAGCTTGAAATTTATCTCAGATTTCAGCTCATCTTTCCCATGAAACCTAAGGTCAGATGAGATGGCTGGCAAATGAAAAAAAAATGGCAAGCAACAACATGGTCTGTGAAATAGTTGGTGGTAAAGTTTGACCTTGAGGGCCTACACTCCTTCTGGAAGGTGTAGATGATCATCTTCTGGACAACTTGTTAGGTCAGCAGGGGTAGCTTAGTGGTTAAGGCAATGGACTATGGTTCGGAAGATCCCAGGTTCAAACCCCACAACCACCAAGTTGCCACTGTTGGGCCCTTGAGCAAGGCCCTTAACCCTCAACTGCTCAGATGTGTAATGAGATAAAAATGTAAGTCGCTCTGGATAAGAGCGTCTGCCAAATACCTAAATGTAAATGTAAATGTCAGCAGTCTTCCCCATGATCGAAGTGAAATATTCTAATATTTTGAAATACTAGATTTTTGATTTTCATGGATCATTTAATCATTAATCATTTAAATAAAAACAAAAAGTTTTACTTTTTGAATAACATAAAAATGTATTTTTGGAAATGCACTATAAGTAAATGTATGCAGAGGTGTTTGTTTTACAGTTGAAGGAGTCCTTCGCTGTAAAATGTTTAAGAACCTCTGTTTTAACTGCTGAACATATGGGATTAATGTATCCATAAATATTATGGAATATGTTGTTCGAACTGAAACAGAGATGTCACTAATATCTCCAAGGCAGCATGCTTTAGTCAATAGAAAAACATTATTGATGCTAAAATCGGATACTGTATATAAGCCTGTACCCTCACACAGAGTGAAGTAACATCTGATTCTATTCAGTGTCATTTGCAGCAATGCTTTACATGCACTTTAAATGTTTTGCTAAATAATAAGCTAACTAGAAATAAATACTCAACTATAAATTATATTTAAGACTTTATTTACAAATTAATAAAATACATGTATGTATTGGTGGTGAAAGACGGCAGAGCATCAAGGGTCCGACCTCTCCACGACAATCTACAAGAGGGGAGAAATAAAGACATGGTATTATGTGTCTAGTAAAAAGACTTCATGGTGTTACTATGCAGCTCCATGGCATCTCTGTAATATACATCCACATATGGGTTTATAAGCAAGTTAATATCACTTCATGATGTTTGACATCATATGACATCAGTTTGACACACGCAGGCAGACAGGCACGCACACAAAATTTCATAGAATGCAAGCTTTTAGTAATGCTGTGTATTAAAACCAATTATTTGGTTTTGCTATTAAGGATTGCTGCAAAATTTGGCCCCATCTCCACCATTCATTAACACACACATCATGTCCATGAAGAGAAATGTGTCCCTGTCCCCTGATTAAGATGTGCTCAGTGGTGTTCTTGAAAAGAGAGGTAAATACTTCAGAGCACTCACCTTCTGCTCAGGATGTAAAGCTGGTGTAGAAATCAGCTGATACACAGGCAGTTGATGATTTACACACAGTTCACTGTGAGAAGAAAAACACACAATCATACATATTATAAGGAGTATAAACATATATTTAATGACTTTATAATAGAATAGATAGAACCTGAACAAAAGCCCCTTTTCTTGACTGTTACATACATTGTGTAAGCACATACCTAACTATTCAGAAGATCTCTAGCTATGATAAAACCACTACATTATACAGCAGTATACATTATATGGCACTCAGGAGCTCCAATAAACTACATACAACAATTCGTTAATCATCTGTAACATTTAGCACATAACAGGAGCAGCTCAGGGATAATTAGCAATAGTTGCTGCTATCTTAGCTCTTTTAGTAAGCTAGCGCTTAGCATAATTATATTAGCTTGCTTATAGATTCATATTTGGACAGGCATTTTACAGAAACAATGAAGCTAACTGTTTACATCACGTATATGTGTCCAAATACACTATTAAACTAATATATATATTAATGAACAAGCTAGTTTCCCCATGCTAAGCGCTAGCGGTTAGCATAATTATTTTAGCCTGCTTATAGATTCATATTTGGACAGGCATTTTACAAAAACAATGGAGCTAACTGTTTACATCACGTATATGTGTCCAAATACACTATTAAACTAATATATATTAATAAACAAGCTAGTTTCCCCATGTTAAGCGCTAGCAGTTAGCATAGTGATATTAGCTTGCTTATTAATCCATATGTGGATGTATATTACAGAGATGCCATGGAGCTGATGGTTTACATCAGTGTTTAATGGTCTAAATGAGATAATATTCCTTTTAATCACTGACATTTACACTCGGCTCGGCATTTCCCCCAAACACTCCAATAGTATTAACACTGCTACAAAGTTATCATTAGTGCCTAAAACAGTAAAATCTGATTAGTTTTATATATTAAACATTACCTGGTAAGTGTGTGCAGTTGAAAATTTAGTGAAAATTATAACTTTATCACGCTATAATTCACTGTATACTCCATGATGTTGAGTCCTGGAGCTGATATCCGGAAAGGTTCTGTGTTCAGTTGCGTTTTGACCCCACTTCCATAGTCCTTTGCGCAATAACTTTAGCTTTTAGCTTGCAAAATACTGGAGAAAGAGTTCTCACACGGGAAAGAAGTAGTTGCGCACAAACGGAAAAGAGCAGACATTTACACGGGAAAAAGCGCACAGTTACACGGGAAAAAGCGCACATTTTCAAGGAAAAAAAAAACACATAAGGGAAAAAGCACACATTTTAAGGGAAAAAAAACACTTACAAGGGAAAAAACACACACATATACGGGAAAGATGATTGCCCTTCTGGGCCACCGTAGGAATTCAGATCAATTTCTGCTTTCTGTTTTACCCAAATGAGGATGGGTTCCCTGTTGAGTTTGGTTTCTCTCAAAGCTTCTTCCTATTACCATCTCAGGGAGTTTTTTCTTGCCACTGTCGCCATCAACTTGCTCACCAGGGACAATCTTATCATTTTGAATCATACACATTTACATCTCATACAAACTTAAATAATTCTTTTGATTGAATTTATTTGGAAAAATGTCAATTGTTAAAAGCGCTATACAAATAATATTGTAAATAATAATAATATCTGACCATTTTGCTTCATGCACACTCACATTCCATACACACTTAAATAATTATTTTTAATGTGTAAAGCTGATTTGCGACAATGACAATTGTTAAAAGCGCTATGCAAATAACAGCAGTCTGCATCGGCCGAGGACAGGATCATCTCCGTGTTAAAGTGGAAGCGTCCCCAGTCACCACATGCATCCCAGGCAGACCACATGGGGCATCCATGCGATGAGATCTTCAACCAGATACAGGATAACCAGGATGAGTCAGACAGCTCCAGGGGACAGAGAGGGTCTGGATCACTGGCAGCTTAGGAGTGACATGTATAGCTTGACAGAGAGACAGGTAGAGGGTAAGAAAGAAAGAAAGAAGAGGATAGAGCAGAACAGAAGGAGAGATGGCAGTTAGGGATGCTCACAGTCAAACAATGTAAAATGTGGATGCATCTTTAGTGCAGAGTGCAAGCAAGGACTCTGGCAGGACTAACTATGTCAGCATAACTAAAAAGGAGAGCCAGAAAGAAACACAGACATGAGGGCTCCCTGAGATGTAAAGCGACCAATCACTTCATCGTCAACGAACCTGAGTGATCAATGAGGGTGGGGAAGACAGCATGAAAACTTACCAGTTCACCATAATACTCCATGTCCATGAGTCCCCCAGATCTGCTCCTTTATCTGAGGCGAATTTATTTCCAAAAATGCTTGACTTGATAAATAGGTTTTTAGCCTAGACTTAAACACTGAGACTGTGTCCCGCACATTAATTGGAAAACTATTTCATAACTTTGGGGCTTTGTAAGAAAAAACTCTGCCCCCAGCTGTGGTTTTTATAATGACAAGCAGCCTGCATCCTTTGATCGAAGTAGGCGTGGCGGATCGTAGGACACTAGCAGTTCACCCAGATACTGCGGCTCGACACCATTTAATGCTTTATACGTCAATAGTAGTATTTTAAAAAATCAATGCAAAATTTTACAGGGAGCCAATGCAGTGTGGATAAGATAGGGGTAATGTGTTCGTATCTTCTGGTCCTAGTGAGGACTCTCGCTGCTGCATTCTGGACTAGCTGAAACTTGTTTAAGCACCTAGTTGAACAACCAGACAGTAAGGCATTACAATAGTCCAACTTAGAGGTGATAAAAGCATGAACTAGTTTTTCTGCATCGTTTGGTGACAATATATTCCTTATCTTTACAATATTTCTGAGGTGAAAGAATGCTACCCTGGTAATATTATCTACATGAGCTTCAAATGGAAGGCTGGAATCAATAATCACACCAAGGTATTTTACTGTTGCACTTGATGGAACAGAAAGGTCATCTGAAGTTACAGTGTGATCAGAAAGCTTGCTTCTAGTTGCTTGTGGTCCTATGAATAGAACTTCTATCTTATCTGGATTAAGCAGAAGGAAGTTAATTAACATTCAATCTCTTATGTCCTGCACACATTGCTTAACTTTAGTAGGCTGTTTTTTCTCATCTGGTTTTGCTGAGATGTATACTATGACTGTGTGTCATCGGCATAACAATGAAAACAAATACCATGCTTCTAAATTATGTTGCCTAGAGGAAGTATGTAAAGGGAAAAAAGCAGTGCCTAAAACTGAAGGCAATTAGAAAATTAGCTGACTCGACATGTCTTACCCCTGTGGACTCATTGAGAGGGGACAGGTGAGGAGACGGTGGAGCTCTGTTTATTTTGTGTTTTCAATTTATTTATTTTTTTCTTTTTAGTTCCAATTAATAATCCGACCCTAATTCCAGAAGGTATGGTCTTCCCATGCATGTGTCATTAGCACTCTCACATACTCCTATTTCTTTGGCCCCCTCAGAACCCCTGTGTGAGGGATCTTATAAATATTATTACATCCCATGGTTCGGCTCTCTAACGCCACGTAACACATACATTACCAAAAGAACTCTTTATCTACAGTTTTTGGTGATATTTCACAACATAAGACAGAATGCAGGTGATATGTTTCCTAAACTCAGTTGTTAACTGAAGACAGATACAAGGTTTAAACTAAAAACGCTGGCTAACGTTAAAAAGCTATTTTAAAAGCTACAGTATAGAGATTAAACACAGGCTATACCAGGACATGTGCATGACATACCATTTATTCCAATATGCACATATTTATACTAGATAACACTGAAGTCCCTTTTAGTCACACACATACTTTTCACATCTAATTATTTACTAAAGATTTATACAGTAAAGAAGAAAACACATTAAACTTACAGCAAAACATCTACAACATGAGTCACTACATGAAGTGTGATTATGGACCTTAAGTTCTAAATAAACAAATTTTATATGGGTATTTTCCCCAATTTTATTGTTTTTCTTTTTCTTACACTGTTACTTATTTTTGCATTGTTTATTTTTATGTATGAGGTTTTTTTTTTATCTTCCTCCAGTGCTGTAGAGTTTCTAGTTGCAGTAGAATTTCATTGTACAGGGAACTTGTGTATTTGATGAAGTGATAAATCAATATGTACAACATAACAATATCCAGCTCCTGAACCGCAGATTTTCACTCGCTTGAAATAATAATCAGACCTTTAAACAATATTTCTATCAGATATTGCTGAGTAAACTAGTAAACTGAGCATCTTTTTTAATTTAGAGAACTGCTGATTACAGTCAATAACAGCCACCTAATAATATTCTCTTAGATTTACATCAGGGTTTGGGGTCGTTGCTCTCCAGAAGGATCAGAAATGTTGAAGGAACACACATTCAGAACAAATTATGTTGAGACTATTTAAACAGTATTTTAATTCCTAGTATGGCAAGAAAATTATAGTACATGATTTACTTTTAAGTAACTTTTTTTAATTTCAAAGGAGCAGTTGTTCTTACTTAAGCACATCGATTTATAAGCTTTACAATTACTTTATTATGCAACACAATAAGTAAATTGTTAGGATCTTGCAAGCCACGTGGTTCTTTACTCAGTATGGAAACTGGAGGTAACCGGACGTCCCTTCAATTCATCAGCAGCGATGTGCACAATCTGATCAAGTGCCGTGAGAATCAGAAGATCCATGTCATCATTGGTGTTTATTTCCTCATGGTAGTTTTTCACAGGGAAAATGTGATTCATGGGAATACCCAGGAGATTACTACTCTCTTGCATCTGGAAAAACACAAACGTATCAACTAATCAAAATGTATAGCATTAATATATAAACAGTTTGATAGCAAAATGAGATACAGTAAGTAGGCAATTTAGTATCAATATTGTGTGTGTCTGTATGTGTGTTACACACTTATGTCTTGTTTGTAATTCAGTAGTGATTCAAACGGAAAGGCGTTTTAACCAATTCTAAAATATATAATAGAAATTAAACTAATCTTGTTTATGATTTGTTATGCAAATGGTAGCACTCACTCAGGTAAGTGAATTATTTCTTAAACGGGGAACTGTATAGTCAGTGTTTTAGATTTAACAAATTATCTGTACTCCAAATATGATTTATTTATTGTTTTCCATACTAAATACAATGCAATCTGACCTTTCAAAGTAATATTTGCATGTACTGTATCATGCAAAAAAACCTTAACAGTTTTCAGTTCAAGTTCAAGTAGGCTTTATTGTCATTACAACCATATACAGTTAGTACACAGTGAAACGAAACAATGTTCCTTCAGGACCAAGGTGCTACATGCAATATAAATTATAACAAATTAACAAAAACTAACTAGCTAAGTATAACATTTTTATAGACAACTATAGACAGTAGCCTTTAGAAAGCATAGTTTTGTTGGTAGCTAATGATAACTGAAAAGATATAATTCATTAATTTATTTAATCATTTATTTATTTATTTCCTTTATTTCTTTATATTAAATTTAATTATTTATTTAAAAGAAATGAAAACAAAGGTTTTACTACATATGTTTTACAGTAGTGCCTAAACATACAATTAAAAATTGGTTGTTACAATGTCAGCAGCGACCTCATTTCCCCTTATGTCTGTTTCAACCACTCAACATTCAGCATCAGGAGTATACTAATCCCCGGCCTGATCATCGGTCATCATCTGCACCTGTTTCTCACTGGTTCAAGCATTATGGTTTTTTTGTGTGTGTGTTTGTGTGTGTGTGTGTGTGTGTGTGATTTCTAGGTCACTTTGTGGTTTATGAAACAAAAACATTTCTCTGGAACTGCTCAGGTGAGGTTCATTCAAAAATGAAAGTCAAAAAAACTAGGGAGTTTGGAGAACTATTCCTTAAATCTACATCAAAAATACCAGAATTGCAAAAAACTGCAAATCGCATTGAAAACATGAAGAGTCAAATAATAAAAAAAAGTATCACATCACATACACCACTGTTGCCCAAATTATTCATGAATTCCAAAAGGCTGTACAGTAAGTGTCACAGATCAACCAATAAACTGACTTCTGTAAAAATTAATTGACAAAGGTACAACCTTACAGTAGGTAGTCAACCAAAATGCTTGTTTGCATTTTTGGGTTATTTTAACCCAACAACTGGTTTATTCTCTGGTTTCTCAAACGGCAACCCAAAAAATGAGTTTTAAAAGTTGTTTAGGCGATAATGCATGTGTGTACAGCTCAAAACCTCCATTGGTTATTAAAAATAGCGCCTATTTATAAAACTGCCCAATGTTTTCAGAGATTTGAGCTTGATCCCCAGGAGCTCATGTAGCCCAACGCAGCCTTATCTCGGCAAGAACTTCTGAAAACTACCGCTGACTGTGATGTCTCTGTAGTGGTTAAAACAGTGGATTTATTTTATTTTAGGTATTTCTCACTGCCAGAATTTGGTATGATACAGTACAGTTATGGTACAATATATTGCGTCTGTGTGACACATCCTGTACCGTGCAATCCATTTGCACTATACCCGGTGTCCTCAAACTCTTGAGTGTGCATTTCCAATTCAAGTCTGTTCTTTGCGTTCTTGGAATTGAGGAACAGCATGACAAACTTTCTGGATTCTTCACTTCTGAAGCGAGGGGCCAGTGGTGTGGACTCGAGTTATGTGACTTGGACTCGAGTCAGACTCGAGTAATGAATTTGATCACTTTAGACTCGACTTGACAAAATATAAAAAGACTTGCAACTCGACTTGGACTTTACCATAAATAACTCATGACTTTCACTTGGACTTGTGCCTATGGCTTGTAAAGACTTGCTACTTCCCATAAAAAGCCCAAAGATAAAAAGTATGTTAACACGGTCCGCTCTATCTCTGTTTATGTGTCTGTGCGCGTGTGTGTGACAGAGAACATGCGCGCATTCGGCACGACATCCAATCAAAGTATCGTAGATTCTTTTGATTCGACAATGTGACAACAACGTGAATGCGCTAGTTCGCGAAATGATACCGATGGTAGTTTCGTTTGGCTATAAAAATTACGAGGTGGTCAACAAAAAACGAATTGCAGTATGTAAAACATGCGGGTCGAAGATTACAGATGGAGATGCCACAACTTCCAACTTTGTTCGACACTTGAAGTTGCACAAAGAAAGGAAAGTTTTGAATGAATGTCAAGACTACCTTATCAGCTAAGTAATTTTTGTGACAAAGAGTTTTGGAGAGTCAGGACACTGATTTTTGGGGTGTGATTTTCTTTTATAAAGTGGAGACATGTTTGAAAAGGTTCTGGTTACACTATTTTTTGTGGTGATACATTTAAGTAAAGTAAAACTGTTTGGAGGACTATATTTTTGATTCTCTCTTCATCCAAGTACTTGTTTTGAGGGTGAAGGCATGGTTTTTAGTTTAAGGATATATTTTAGTTTTGAAACAATCATTTCAGGTGAAGACAATTTCAGAAAGTTGGTTCAGTATTTTAGACCTGTTTTGTAATACAGGTCAACTCGTTCTTGTGCAATATGCTGTGGAGACGAGATGCAGCACTGTTCAGCACTTTTTCAGAAAATTACATTTGTATTTTTATGTATCTGAACAATGTTCTTTCATAAAATAAGGTTTGTTTAATAAATACAGATCTTACAACCATACATAATCTGTATACATTTTATTTTACTGCTAAAAAGACTTGAAAAGACTTGAAAAGACTCGAAAGTCAAACCGTAGGACTTTGGACTTGACTTGAGACTTGTTGGCCTTTGACTTGGGACTTGTTGGCCTTTGACTTGGGACTTGACTCGGGACTTGCCTGTCTTGACTCGGGACTTGACTCAGGACTTGGGGGCAATGAATTGAGACTTACTTATGACTTGCCAAACAATGATTTTGTCCCACCTCTGCGAGAGGCACCCCACTCAAAGCTGGCAGTATTTAATAGTAAGTTAATATGAATTTTTTACCTAAATTTTAAATGTTGTATTTGTGGTAGGAGCAAGCTCATTTCCATGTTTATTCACTTTTTCGTTCATTTACTTTTTTTGTCACATTTTAATATGGGGGTGTGGGGAGTTCATGTTTTTATATTCTGAGCCAATAGTCTGTGTTAATACTGTATTTATTGTTTTGTTAGCACAAATATATACAATCCTAAATTTTAACTGTAATCTTAAATGTAATTTTAGGTTGGCATATTTTATAATATTAAAAAGCGATTAGGGTATGTTTAATCACAGTCTTAATATGTCTTCTGTTTTTGTCTAATCCAGGATCATTTTGTAGAAAAACCCAAACAATTGGGTTATTCTTCGGCGAACTTTTTGGATTCTTCACTTCTGACTGGATTACACTCAGAGCACTCAGCATTTTATGGTAAGTTTATGTGAATTTGTGTGAAGTTGTGGTAGGAGCAAGCGTATTTCATTGTTCAAGTTAAATGCTTTGACATGAGGGTGTGGGGTTAATGTTTTTTTCCTCATTCTGTTTTTTTATTAATAAAAAAAATGAGAAAAATGCGTCACTGTTAAGTCATACTTGAAAACAAGCTATATCTGCATCTTTATGAAATATTCAGTATAAGTTTGAAGGCGGGAGGGGGGGGGGGTAGTAATAAATCCAAATGGAGCGCCGTATCCTGTTAACCCTCACGCATTAAATCATGAGGTAAATTAGTCAGAAATATACATTAAGTTCAGGTTCACATCATATACATTATCATGACCAACATATTGGAATAGCTGCAAAATATGGATATGACTGGGGCATTGTTTCATGTTTTGTGCTTTGGGGATGAGACATGGAGGACCTGCCAGACCTTTCCCATTGTTAAAGGCAATGCCATTGAGACTGACTCTTTGATGGAGGCTGTTGATGTTTGTTTTAAAGTTTTTTTTTGTCTTTGATGTTAACTACACAGAGCAGTGTCTTCCCACCTGGGAGTTTCTCCAGCATACTGTATATCAGATTATATCTAAACATGAGTACTCATCTGTTCAATTTTAGAGAACAATTTTTTCAGCCCACATTTAATCAATATAAAAAAAAAAGTTTTATTGTTATTGTTCTCAATATTATGTGAAGTAAATGAAATTGGAATAGTCATGTGGGCATTATATGATTTGTATTGAAAACTTCTAAATAAAAATAAAAATATTGTATTAAATGCAAAAAAAAGTTTACAGGGGCCTCTTGGTTTTATTCTTTTACAGAGAGTGTTTATGTTACATTTATTTTATATTTAATAAATTGTTACCTTGGGAGTATATGGTTCTGTCTGACATTCTTGTCAAAAATTTAGGTATTTGCATTTTCATTCTGATCTATTTACATTATGTGAAGTTGTTGTGTACATTTTGGGACTTTTTTGAAAACAAAATGGTTCTATCATTCCTAATTTTACCCACTGGTTGGGTCAAATAAAATAACCCAGCAGTTGAGTAACACTTGACCCAGCAAGAGTGTCAGTTTTACTCACTGGTTATTAATAAATTAGTGATTTCTTTGTTTTCACTGTCGTGATGAAGGTGATCATGTCATCTCGTCGTCTCCGCAGCAGTGGATGCGCCTTGATTCACGTTTCATACGAATGACATAATCTGAAATTTGTTTTTAATTAGTCCATTTAAAACATGTTCCTTTTTATAAGTATATATTTTTCATGTCTGAGTTTCAGTTCATTTTCTGACGCGGTCAAGTTCACCGAAGCCAATACGGAATAGCGCACCCTGTTTACTTTCATTATTTCACGAAATCATAACGTTTTGTTGTCGTCTTGAGCGCACTTATATAAAAGTATAAGAGTCTTATAAAGGCTATGTAGCTTAAATAGTCACACACAGAGTTTGTTTTCTGGCTATGCTTGTGTTACACATGATAAAATCTAAAGGCTCACAGTGTTAACATTTACTTTGCTTAAAATCAAGGCAAATATGAAATGCCTATATTTAATTTTAATTCTACATTTGTACTGTAATTTTAGTACTGTGATTGTAAATTTGTATGTCACACACGCCGGCACTCCGTGCTAAAACCCACACTTTGTATTAAAAACCACCACAACCAAGTTGAGACGCACAGTCTGCACTTGGATCCATCATGCCCCGTAGCAAAGCTGACAGTGTTAAGGTTACAAACAGATGGCCAGACGTTCTCCTTTAGGATTTTACGTGATAGACCAACACAAAGTGGAACATGGTTGTAAAGTGGAAGGAAAATGATCAATGGTTTATATATATTTTTTTTTACAAATAAAAATATGAAAAGTGTGGTGTGCATTTGTATTCATCCCCCTTTACTCTAATACCCACAACTTAAATCCAGTGTAAAAAATTACCTTTAGAAGCCACCTAATTAGTAAATAGAAATAATAAAAAAATAGAAAGAGTATGGCACAACTGCAAACCGACCAAGACAAGGCTGTCCACCTAAACTGACAGAACAGGCAGGGAGAGCATTAATCAGTGAAGCTTAGGTGGGTGAAACCATTGTTGAATGTAAGCCACAACAAGTCCCATTAGCTCTGTGCTCTGTTCAGATAAGACAAAAATTTAACTTTTTGGCCTAAATGCAAAATGCCATGTGTGGCAGAAAAACAACATGTTGTGGGCATGCTTTTCTTTAGCAGGTACAGGGAGGCTGGTCAGAGTTGATGGGAAGATGGATGGAGCCAATTACAGGGCAGAAAACCTGTTAGAGTCTGCAAAAGACTTGTGACTGGGGTGGGGGTTCACCTATCAGCAGTACAATAATCCTAAACATACAGCCAGTGCTACAGTGGAATGGTTTATATTAAAGCATGTAGTTTTTACAGATTTTTGTAGTTTTAAACAGTAGAAAAGTGAAATGGTTTAATCAACGGCAGTTGTGGGAATGTTTTATGCACACAGAAAAAAATTGTAGATGCGTGACTCGGCAGCATGACTTTATTCTAATCAGACTGTTCCAATCACAGTCCTGTTTAAAGCCCCTATACCAGAGCTATGTAGGACTGTCAAAATCTAATTAAAATGATTTTGAAAAGAAAGCGAAACTGAAGAGCGGATGAGAGTGTTATTCTTGTGGAGGAGAGAATAAATGTAAAAAAATTCTTATTTACTGTTACCTTTAAAAATGAAAATGAACAGAAGCAATTTGTAAAAGCATCACTGCCCCCTGTCAGTTTGCCACACGCACCCCTGAGGAGTGTGAAAAATGGGGTTACCCCATGGTAATGAAGTGATGGAGTGATACTTATAACAGAGAATCTTAAACAAACAGTTTTGCACATTCAAATAATTTAATATAAGCAATTTTAAACATCCCCCCCCTGTTAAAAAAAAGATGCTGTGTTAAATAAATAAATTAATAATGCTGTGTGTTATGTAAAATATGTCATTGAAATGAAATATTAAAACTTTCTATGTATAATAATTTTTTTAACTATACATACAGTAATGGCAATTAGCCAATCAGAATTCAATATTGTAACGTGTTGCTCACAAGCTCATGCAAATTTGCATCATTTTTTACGCATTGTGCATTTTCACAATGACCAAGTGAACAGTTCAAGCTTTTGACATATTTCAAAAATAAGAGAACTGAAGGTATAATACATACATTTACATTTAGGCATTTGGCAGACGCTCTTATCCAAAGCGACTTACATTTTTATCTCATTATACATCTGAGCAGTTGAGGGTTAAGGGCCTTGCTCAAGGGCCCAACAGTGGCAACTTGGTGGTTGTGGGGTTTGAACCTGGGATCTTCCGAACCGTAGTCCAATGCCTTAACAACTGAGCTACCCCTGGCCCCACATACACACCAATCCTTGATGAAAACAAAGGATTCAATTAAACGCAGGAGTTTTCGAAATGACTGACAGCTTTAATGATACCCAATGTGTGTAATGGTGGTGCTTCAAGGCCACCACCATCGTCCCCGTGCCCAAGAAGTCTTCTGTGTCCTGTATCAATGACTACCGGTCCCGTTGCACTTATACCCACCATCATGAAGTGCTTTGAGCGGCTCGTCATAAGACACATGAAGACCCTTCTGCCCTCTTCACTGGACCCACTGCAATTTGTGTACCGTCCTAACCGCTCAATGGACGACGCCATCTCCACTACACTCCATCTTGCCCTCACAAACTTGGACAATAAGGACACATACGTTCAAATGCTGTACATAGATTTCAGCTCAGCATTCAACACTATTATCCTCCAACAACTGATCGGGAAGCTGAACCTGTTGGGCCTGAACACCTCCCTCTGCAACGGGATCCTGGACTTTCTGACCGGAAGGCCTCAGTCAGCACAGATCGGGAACTGCATCTCCAGCACCACCACACTAAGCACTGGGGCCCCACAAGGCTGTGTGCTCAGTACCCTGCTGTTCACACTGCTAACTCACGACTGTGTAGCAATACACAGTTCAAATTACATCATTAAGTTCGCTGATGACATGACCGTGATGGGTCTCATTAGCAAGAATGGCGAGTCAGCGTACATAGAGGAAGTGCAGAGGCTAACGGACTGGTGTAAAGACAACAACCTGTCTCTTCAAGGCCACCACCATCGTCCCCGTGCCCAAGAAGTCTTCTGTGTCCTGTATCAATGACTACCGGTCCCGTTGCACTTATACCCACCATCATGAAGTGCTTCGAGAGGCTCGTCATAAGACACATGAAGACCCTTCTGCCCCCTTCACTGGACCCACTGCAATTTGTGTACCGTCCTAACCGCTCAATGGACGACGCCATCTCCACTACACTTCATCTTGCCCTCACAAACTTGGACAATAGGGACACATACGTTCAAATGCTGTACATAGATTTCAGCTCAGCATTCAACACTATTGTCCTCCAACAACTGATCGGGAAGCTGAACCTGTTGGGCCTGAACACCTCCCTCTGCAACGGGATCCTGGACTTTCTGACCGGAAGGCCTCAGTCAGCACAGATCGGGAACTGCATCTCCAGCACCACCACACTGAGCACTGGGGCCCCACAAGGCTGTGTGCTCAGTACCCTGCTGTTCACACTGCTAATTCACGACTGTGTAGCAATACACAGTTCAAATTACATCATTAAGTTCGCTGATGACACGACCGTGATGGGTCTCATTAGCAAGAATGGCGAGTCAGCGTACATAGAGGAAGTGCAGAGGCTAACGGACTGGTGTAAAGACAACAACCTGTCTCTGAATGTTGACAAGACAAAGGAGATGGTTGTTAACTTTAGGAGGTCACGAGGCGACCATTCTCCACTGAGCATCAACGGCTCCTCTGTGGAGATCGTTGAAAACACCAAATTTCTGGGCGTCCACCTGGAGAAGAACTTCAGCTGGTCCCTCAACACCAGCTCCCTGCACAAGAAAGCCCAACAGCGTCTCTTCTTTTTGAGAAGACTGAGGAAGGCCCAGCTTCCACCACCGATCCTGACCACTTTCTATAGAGGAACTATCGAGAGCATCCTGAGCGGCTGCATCACTGTCTGGTTTGGGAATTGTGCCATATCGGACCGCAAGACCCTACAGCGGATAGTGAGGACAGCGGAGAAGATCATCGGGGTCTCTCTCCCCTCTATTGAAGACATCTACACCACACGCTGCATCCGCAAAGCCAACAGCATTGTGGCTGATCGGACACACCCCTCTCACACACACTTCACACTCCTGCCATCTGTAAAAAGGTACCGAAGCATTCGGGCACACACATCCAGACTGTGCAACAGCTTTTTTCCACAAGCCATCCGTCTCCTCAACAAAAAGGGACTGGACTGATAAACACAAACACACACACACACACACACACACACACACACACACAAACATTATCACACAGCTTAACCCAACTACCTCAAAACATTGGGACTGGACTGACTAATCAACACAAGCGCAGACACACTGACCTACACCACCAAATTATCTTACACACCAACCTGTAAATGTTACTTTGTTACTCTTGTTTGCACATTTTCACGTGCACTTTATGTTGTCTGTAAAAAAAAAAAAAAGTATAGTCTTCCTCTATGGGTTAGCTAGTTAGTTGTTATGTTGTTAAAATTTATGTTGTCAGGTCAATCTGTCTCGTCTCCGCTAGTCAGCTAACTTGGCCTCTTTGTAAGCTAGTTTTAGCTCTTCTGGTAATTTATGTTGTTAATTTATGTTGCATGTAGCACCTTGGTCCTGGAGGAACGTTGTTTCGTTTCACTGTGTACTAACTGTATATGGTTAAAGTGACAATAAGGCCAACTTGATCTTCAACTTGAACTTAAAAAAGGTTTTGTTTTTCAGTAGACTTTGTGGCTTCACATACATACTTGGGTACGAAAGGGTGAAAAATTTATTAATAATAGCCATAATAGTAATTTGATGATTTGTGTGTGTGTGTGTGCGTGTGTGTGTAAGAGAGAGAGAGAGACTGGTGCATATTGTAGTCATACAAAACTATTAAATGATTTTATTACTAATATGTTTGTGAATTTTTATTGTCCTCCCTAAATGAAAGCCATGTAGAAGATCAAATGATAGTTTTGACAATTGCATGTATAAATGCATGTGTTTTGTCACACTTGACCACACCATCGCCCTCGATTTATTATTTTTTTTTACAATTCGACCACGGAATATAAACATATTTTTTTACTCACTAGATGTGCAAAGATGGTAAAGAGACCAAAAGATTTGCAGCTGTAATTGCAGAGAAAGCTGGTTCTACAGTAGTAAGTATTGACTCAAATGGGACAAATACAAAAGCACCACACTTTTCAGATATTTATTTCTAAAAGATTTTGAAAACTAATTATAATTTTCCTTCCACTATGTGTCACTTTGCATTTCATACCATGCACTTTGCATTGCATCAGGATAAAATACACCCTTGTTTGGGGTTGTAACGTGACAAAATATGGGAAAAAATGATCAACAGGATATGAATATTTTTGCAAGGCACTGTACTGTTTCTTAGCACTTTACTTAAAAGTCACTAAATTAAGTGAATTAAATATCTCTTTATACTCATTCATCTTGTATAAATAAATAATCACCTTTTCTTTGATCTTCTTGCTGGTGTAGATCTTCTGTAGTTTATCTTTAACCAGTGGACATGCAAAATCTGGTCGTGTCATGACGACTACTTGTGGAATATCTGGATGATAAAACAAATAGTTTTTAGCTGTTCTGTTCAATTGGACAAATTGTAAAAGAAATTTAATAGTCAGTCACTCACTTACTTATTCACTAATTATTTATACTGCTTTATCCTGTAAACATGGTCACAGCAGGCCTGATCCTATTCCCAGAGACTTAGGGCATGCAGCAGGGTACACCCTGGATGGGGTGCCAATCCATCGCAGAGCATACAGTACATACATACACACACTTACACACTCAGTCAAGCACTACAAGCAATTTGGGACGCCAATTAGCCCAATTATCCTGTGTACAGGGACGTGAGTGACCTGGAGCCTAACCCAGGACATACACACACAGCAGACAATTTGGGAACACCAGTTATCCTAATCTGCATATCTTCGGACTGTGGGAGGAAATCCACCAAACAGAGTAAACCCACCAAGCACAGGAAGAACTTGCAAAATCCATGCACATAGACCCAAGGCAGGAATTGAACCAGGACCATGGAGGTGCAAGGCGACATTGCTAACCACTTAGCCACCATGCCACCCTTTGATAGTAAATTTTGCAATTAAATTGCATCAGAATTAAACTTTAAGTAGGGAGTTTTTTTTTTAAAGATGCTGAATAACGAATATTAAAACCTGTCTGTGTAATTAGTCACTATATTTAGAATCTAGCAGACTTCTCTTAACTGTTTATTAAAATGTAAAAAGAAAAAAAAAAGTTTTCCATGGTTACCTGTGACACAGTGGTAACACAATTTTCAGATTTCACAACATTTAAAGTTTGTACAGAAAAGAATCAAGTCCCTTTAAAATAATCTCATTTTGTTGCTTTACAGTCCTAGATGAAGGTTTTGTTTTATCTAGTTGTATTTATTAAGTACCTTTAAAATCCAAATGAAAAATATAACACCAACATGTCAGGAAAAAGGGTGGCAAAGCAGAAAGTTGTGCACTGGCACAGGACAGAAGATAGACACAAAAAATACAGATACAAAAAGTAATAAAAAAAATTCTAAAGCTTTTTCACTGCCTAGAAGCACAGTAAAGCCTATTATTAAGATGCAGAATGTATTTGGTACAACGCTTAGTTGTATTTGGTTCCATGCTGCTCACTTGTCTCCTCTTGCATCTTTTCTTAAGGTGCTAACACTCCCACGCTCACCTTCTCATTTTCTCTTTCTCTCTCTCTTTCTCTCTCTCTCTCTGTGCATGCGCTAGCTCTGAGGACAGTGCATGGAAGGCACTTTGGCGTCTTGTCAAGTTTTTTGAAAGACTGGACCCTTTTCCCCCTACTTTTTAAGAAAAAATTATTAGTGAATGTTAATAGAAAAAAAGAAAGAGTTAGAAGTTTAGCGTAAGAGAGAATAAGCGGGGCATTATGGCCTCTGAGGCCGGTGGGAAGACTCTGTCTCTTGGGCATGGAGTTAGGAGTGTGCCGCTGGACGATGTACAGGTGGAAGAGGTGCTGCTAGCGGTGTGAGAGCAGGTCAGGTGTGAGAACATCTACTCTGCCTCCCGGATGAACAACGCAGTAGTGGTGTTCCTGAACAAAGTAAACCTCATGAGCACACTAATAAGTAGAGGAGTACATATACTGTAAAATGATCTGCAGTCCAAGTTACCCCTCTGTCTGCAAGTCTGGTGATCTCTAACGTGCCCCTTTTTATCATGGACAAGGCAATAATGAAGGAGCTCGGCTGCGTTGGGAAGTTCGTCGGCCACATGAGAGCTATCCCGCTTTAATGTTAAAGCTCCAACATAAATCATGTACTGTCATTCTGCTGGCAGACTTTAATGGTCTTAAACAACCAAGAATAAACACCTAACAAACTTAATATATAAAAGTATATAAAAGTTAATATATAAAATACTTAAAATAAAAAGTGCAAATGTCTCAATGTCACTCTCTTTCCCCCTCTCCTCCTAACTCGAGCCAACACTCCTGGTTCATCTCTGGACAAACTCCTGTCTAACTGCCACCTTTGGGACATTTTACAATGGTTTATGTTCATTGCAGTAATAGATGTTGATAGCACTTTTTGAGACCTTTCTTACAGACAACGTGTTTGTGTGTTTGAGTCTCTCCTGGTGCCAGAAAAGCTAATACAGTGAAATAAGAGTACTGTAACGCGGTTTGCGAGTGTTCCACAAGACGGACAAAGATTTTTATTAAATTTTGACTTTCAATTCTTTTGAAAGGTAAAGTGCAGATTAATTTTTTTCTTTACAGCAGTGATTCCGTCATTAGCAATGTTTTTTGCAAATTTTTCCGATAAAACAGTCATTCCGGCGTGACTTCCGGTTGAGCGTTGATGGAGTAGGACGTGAGTTTGGGAGCTCCCACCGATTTTAATTAAATTGTTATTCATTTGTGCTTTTTGGCCATAATTTTAGTCCTGTTTTATATTGTAGTTCGTTGAGTTGAGAGGTTTTACTTGGGACTGCGTGAAATGGCAGCAAAAAATATAAAAACTCGCAGTACTATTCAAACACAACTGAGGCTTGAATAGTACTGCTAGTTTGCAAGCCGCGACCATATCCTCGAGTGAGTCGTCACCTGTAAAGCCCCCCTCGAGCCAAGCTAATCCGGATATTAATGCTATTGATGTTTTGTCTACTATTAAGTTTGACTTGCAAGCGGTGAAAACGCAGCTGGCGATTGATAAAACTGCTAATGATGCTATCATGTCCGAGCTAAAAGGTACGGTCAGGGAGATGGAGCACGCGCTTACTGTGTGATCGGACAACATAGCCGAGATGAAAAATACTATCAAGTGTCTCACAGCTAACGTAACCAAGCTGGAAAATAAATGTGAAGACTTGGAGTCTAGGTCGCGCCATAACAATGTTAGGATAGTGGGAGTACCGGAGAGCCCTGACACGTGCACCACTGAGGCCGTGGCCTCCTTGCTAAAGAAAGCCTTTAATCTGGAGAAGGAGCTGCTTTTGGATCATTCCCACAGGACCCTCCAACCCACACCTAAGCCCGGCGACCGTCCACGAGCCATTGTATGCAGGTTTCGCGCTAGAGAACGCCGACAGATTAAAGTTGGAGACCAGACCATCTCAGTCTTTCCTGACTACACTGCTAAGATAGCACGCGCTCGGGCTGCATTCAATACGGTCAGGCAGCAGCTCTGTGGCATTGAAGGTGTTCGGTACGGCCTGTTTTATCCAGCACGACTTCGCATCACATATAAGGGTGTTGAGAAGAACGTCTCGGGTTACTTTGCTGTAACCCTGTTCCCTGAAAAGGCGGGAACGAGATGCTGCGTGAAAACGCTATGGGAATATCTTTTCGTGTTGCCGGTTGTGAAGCATGTGCCAAATTTTGGCTTATATAACCTCGGTCAGGTGACGTCATCTGATTAGATGCACCTGCAGGTTATAAATAGGAGTGAGCCGGCAACATTCCTCAGATTGATTGTCTAAACAGACATCCGGTCACGTGGGCAGTGCGGCATTGGGACGCAGCATCTTGTTCCCGCCTTTTCAGGGAACAGGGTTAAAACAAAGTAACCCGAGACGTTCCCTTTCAAAGGTTACACTCGATGCTGCGTGAAAACGCTATGGGAACGAGAGTACCAACGTCGCCACACTGCGAGTGTCTGGACCCCGCATTGTGTAGCGTGTGCGCACAAGGCTGAGAGGTCTCAGAACTATATCTGGGAAGCTGACTCGAGGACTCGTGAGCCCGGAGTGACAGGAACATCCAGACTATAAAATCTAATAAATGTGTGCGGGGAGAACCAGCCCGCCGCATCACACACTTGTTGCAGGGGAATACCTCTTGCTAGTGCAATAGATGAAGCAATCCCCCTGGTTAAATAAGCCCTGATTCCTAGAGGCGAAGTGAGCCCACGCGCCTCATAGGAGAGAGCAATAGCATCTCTCACCCAATGTGACATGGTCTGCGTAGTAGCGCCCCCCCCGGTTGCGGCCTCCATAGCAAATATAGAGCTGCTCTGATCTACGTCACTGGCAGGTGCGGTGGACGTAAATCCGAAGAGCACGTACTGGACATAATAGGTGAAGTTTCTCCTGCTCCGAAGCTGTAAAAGGCGGAGGACAGAAGGCTTCAAGAACAACAGGGTGCATGTTTGAAAATGGAACTTTCGGAAGATAGTTTGGGTGAGGATGCAGAATGGCCTTGACTAGCCCAGGGGCAAAGTCCAGGCAGGATGAGGAGACTGACAAGGCGTGCAGATCCCCAATCCTCTTGAGAGAGGTAATGGCCATAAGAAAAACCATCTTAAGAGTCAGAAGCCTGTCAGGCGCTGACTCTAGCGGTTTGAAAGGAGTGTCAATTAGACCTTCGAGCACGATAGATAAATCCCATGAAGGGGTCGTGGCTCTGGTGGGTTGCCTCAACCGTTTAGCTCCATGAATAAAACGGCAACTAAAGGGTTTTTCCCACAGTAATCCCCTCGATTGGAACGTGGCAGGCTGAGATAGCGGCCACGTACGTCCTAAGGGTGCTAGGGCACAAGCTCGAGGACAACTTATCTTTCAGGAACTTCAGCACTGAAACAATTTGGCAGTGGACTGGGTGTACCTGCTTCGTCATGCAACAACTTTCAAAAACATTCCATTTGAGGGCATAAGCTTTCCTAGTGGAGGGAGCTCTAGCGGCTAGAATAATGTCAATAACACTAGCTGGGAGACCAGCTTGAATTAGTTGGTCCCGTTCAGGGGCCAAACGTGAAGGTTCCAAAGCTCCGGTCGGGGATGAAATATTGTCCCCTGCGCCTGAGACAGAAGATCCCTCCTCACTGGAATCATCCAAGGTGAGCCATCGAGGAGAGATATTAGATCCAAGAACCATACTCTGGCCGGCCAACGGGGCGCTATCAGTAAGAGGCGCAAACCGTGTTGACGGACCCTCGCCAGGACTCCCGGGAGCAGAGATATTGGTGGAAACGCATAAAGGCATAAATTGGGCCACGTATGGGCCATCGCGTCCAGACCCAGGGGAGCTGGATGAGTCAGAGAGTTGTAGAGAGGACATTGTGCTGTCTCTTGGGAGGCAAAGAGGTCCACCTCTGCTGTAAAGAATCTTTCCCAGATTTGGCTGACTATGTCGGGGTGGAGTTTCCATTCCCCTTGTGTCACAGCTTGTCTGGACAGTAAATCTGCTCCCACATTCATGTGCCCTGGAATGTAAATCGCCCTGAGGGACAGGAACTTGTCCTGTGCCCAGAGCAGAACCTGATGCGCTAGCTCGTTCAAGCGGCGCAAGTGCAGTCTGCCCTGGCGATTTATGTAGGAGACTACCAATGTATTGTCAACCCGCACTAGAACATGGTAGCCTCTCAGCTGCTGGAGGAAGTGCTGTAGGGCCAAAAATAGAGCCATTATTTCGAGGCAATTGATGTGCCATGCGAGAAGATGACCTCTCCAGCGCCCTTGAGCTGGACGGCCATCCAAGACCGCACCCCAGCCGGTAAGGGAAGCGTCTGTCGTTCGCATTTTGCGACGACAAGACGGACCTAGAGTGGGACCCAAGGTGAGAAACTGGGGTCTGAACCACATAGAAAGGGTACGACGTCCTTCGAGCGTAACCCTTATTCGCCTTCTGGGATTGCCCCTTGTATGAAATCCCCTGGCTCTTAGCCACAACTGAAAAGCTCTCATGTGCAGAAGGCCCAAAGGTATCACCGTGGATGCAGCTGCCATGAGGCCTAAACATTTTTAAAAGTGATAGACACTTCCTGGTCTAGTCTGATTTCCTTAAGGCGCTGAGAATGGATTCGACACGAGCGGGAGACAATTGTGCCCGCATAGTGATCGAATCCCATCTGACACCCAAGTATGTTGTATGTTGAGCCGGAACGAGACCGCTTTTGGTAGCGTTGAGTCTCAATCCCAGCGAATGGAGATGAGCTAGGACGACATCGAGATGTCGGAGCGCTAGCTGCTGACACTGGGCCAGGATTAGCCAGTCGTCTATGTAATTGAGAATACGGATGCCCTGGAGTCGCAAGGGAGCCAGGACAGCATCCATACATTTTGTATATGTGCGGGGTGACGGAGCTAGACTGAATGTAAGGACCTGATACTGGTAAGCTTCTCCCCTGAAACCCGAACCTCAGGAACTTCCTGTGTTGTGGCAAAACTTTTATGTGGAAGTATGCGTCCTTTAAATCTATCGTCACGAACCAATCTTCTGGTTTGATTTGTGAGACAATCATATTGATGGTTAACATCTTAAATCTGTACTTTTTGAGATAGCGGTTCAACCCGCGAAGATCAAAAATCGGACGCAGCCCCCCGCCTTTCTTGGGAACCAGAAAGTAGCGACTGTAGTAGCCTGACTCCCTGTCTGGAGGAGGAACCTGTTCTATGGCTCCCTTCTCCAGCAACGCCTGCAGTTCGGAGTTTAGCAGATGCGCTCTCTCCGGTATCACGGAAGTGTAGACCACGCCGTTGAAACGCGAAGGGCGATGAGCAAACTGAATCCTGTAGCCTTTCTCTACAGTCTTTAGCACCCAGGGAGATATGCCTGGCAGTAGCTTCCACGCTGCCAGTTTCTCCGAAAGGGGTACAAGTTTTAGTGCGCGGGGGGCCAGGAGATGGTTCGGCATCCTGGAATATAGCAGGATAAAACCGAGGCACTAACATATCTCTGGAGGTCGGTGAGGTCCGAAACACTAGAGGCGGTGGAAACTAAACACCGACCCCCTGGGGGTGTCCGGGGGGGCATGCTCTTATAGGAAAGAGCGTTGAATGCCGTTCCCCAGGGGGGGATCACCCCCACAGTCCTGGGCACGTAGGCTTCAGGATTTAGTCTGAGAAGTTAGTGCGGCGATCTGATCTTTTGGAGGCTGCCTGTGAGGGGCGACGAGCCGTACCCCAGTCCTTACGCCTTTGAAAGGGAACTTTGTGTCAGCTGATAAAGCCAAAAATTATGATAAAACTGTGATTTCTGGGTGAGCCTCAACAGCCTTTCCGTTTGGTGTATAATGCTGCTAAGTGTTTACGGTCTCATTAGGGTTAACGCTACATGCGCATTTTTAACTATTATTAATATTATTTTTTAACTGTGTTGCTCTAATTACCGTACTGTTCGTTTGCTTTTTTATTCACACTTTTATATAGGAAGACTAAATCGTATATTATACTCTTGTACTCCGGATTAGTCCAGCACAATCTTTTCTATGCCTACTGCATCTATTTGCACAGGACTTGTTTATTTGTATTTTTACGTATTTTTGTTGTTTTGTTGGAATGTTCACCTTTGAAGGAAACAGTATTTTGTACTGTTAGTTTTTTAATATAACGTGTTTATAGTTACACGCACACTGTTATACAGTGTGGAAGTCGGTGGGATTTTTTTTTTTCTCTCTCGTTTTTGTTTGTTTTTGTTTGGGCTCCGGTTAGTCCATTCACTTTAGTGGATCAATTTTGTGAACTCATTTTAAGTTCTTCTGAGGAGTTCTTGTCCTTCAATCAAAACGATTCAGTCTCATATTCTCTGCTATGGGAGACACTTAAATGCTACCTGAAAGGTCAAATTATTTCTTATTCTGTTCTTGCTAATAAAAAGAATAATGCCAGGCTTAAAGAACTTACATTTGCGATTAGTAACCTTGATCAAAGTTATGCACTCAACCCTTCTCCAGAATTACTGAAGCAGCATCTTGATTTGCAAGCAGAATTTAATCTAATGTCAACTAAAGAGGCAGAGCGCTTGTTACTACGCAGTCGTGGCTCATATTATGAATATGGTGACAAGGCAAGTCGCTTGTTGGCACATCAGTTACGACGACAAGCCACTTCGCGTTTAATACCTAGTATTAAAAACACTTATGACACGATTACCACAGATCCCTTGGAAATTAATTCTATCTTTAAAGCATATTACGCTTCTTTATATAAGTCAGAATTTCCTACAGAATAAGCTAAAATGAACAAATTTCTTCATAATCTTTCAAACCCTGTTATTGGTACTAATATTGCCGGGCAATTAGACTCCGCATTTTCCGTTGAAGAAGTATCAAATGCTATTACAGCTATGCAGTCTAATAAAGCCCCAGGCCGTGATGGGTTTCCAATTGAATTTTATAAAACATTTATTGGTAAACTGGCACCATTGCTTTTATCTGTGTTTAATGAATCCTTGAAAAGGGGTTCATTACCACCAACTTTCACACAAGCCACTATAGCACTTTTCCTCAAAAATGACAAAGATCCAACCTCCTGTGGTTCCTACAGACCATTATCTCTGCTTAATGCTGATGCAAAGGTGTTGGCTAAAGTAATTGCATCTTGCCTAGAGGATGTGCTTCCTGGTATTATATCTGAAGAGCAAAATGGCTTTATAAAGGGACGTCAATTGTTTTTTAATAACTCTTTAATGTTATTTACTCAAAGCATCTATCTGAACTTCCCGAATTTGTGATTTCTTTGGATGCTGAAAAGGCTTTCGATAGGGTGGAGTGGGAGTACTTGTTTGCAGTTTTAAAGAAATGTGGATTTGGCGATAAATTTATTTCTTGGATTCGGCTTCTTTATTCGTCCCCTAAAGCCAGTGTTCATACTAATGATGTTTATTCTGATTATTTTGCTCTGGGTCGTGGATGTCGTCAAGGTTGCCCTTTGTCACTTTTCCTCTTTGCCATCGTCATCGAGCCTCTGTCCATCACATTGAGATCTTCCTCTGTATTCAAGGGAATTATTCGTAATAGAATTGAACATCAATTATCATTGTATGCAGATGATTTGTTGTTATATATAAGCGATTCTGCACTCTCCATCTGAGTTTTAGGTATTCTGAAGAATTTTAGCTCGTTTTCTGGTTATAAATTAAATTTGGGAAAAAGTGAGTGTTTTCCCATTAATACGTCAGCATGTCAACTTCAACAGTCCGATCTACCCTTTCATATTAGTCCATCGAGGTTTAAATACTTGGGGATTAATGTGACTCGTTCTCTATCTGGCCATGTCATTCTTCATTGTCCACCGGAATTGTTCCATTATCACTTAAAACTGCTTCAGTTACACCTATAATTAAGAAACCTGGTTTGGATCCCAAAGATTTTAATAATTATCGTCCCATTTTTAATTTACCATTTACTGCCAAAATTCTTGAACGTATTGTTACTGCACAGCTTCAGGATCATCTTCAAAATAACAATCTGTTTGAGCCTTTCCAATCTGGTTTTCGCTCTAAACATAGCACTGAAACAGCCTTAGTTAAAATCACCAATGATCTCCTTCGTGCAGCTGATTCTGGTCTTTTTTCCATTCTCTTTCTCCTTGACCTCAGTGCCGCCTTTGATACCATCTCGCACCCAGTCTTACTCAAGCGTTTGGCCGGCATTGGGGTCACTGGTACTGCCCTAAAATGGTTTACTTCATATCTCAGCGACAGGAAACAATTTGTACAAATTAAAAATATCAAGTCATCCTCATCTCCATTACATCATGGAGTTTCTCAAGGCTCAGTGTTAGGTCCTCTTTTGTTTATTATTTACATCCTTCCCCTTGGTAATATTTTCCGGCATTTTGGAATTCGCTTTCACTGTTATGCTGATGAAATTCAAATGTACATTTCCACAAAACCTAGTATTTCATCATGCCCCACTGCACTTATTGATTGTTTACAGGCCATTACATCTTGGATGACAAATAACAAACTCAAATTAAATGGCAATAAGAGTGAAGTTCTTTTCATTGGTTCCAATTCTACACTTTCCAAATCTCCACCTATCAGTATAAGCATTGAAAATTGTCTAGTCCCCATTTCCTCTCAGGTCAAAAGTTTAGGTGTAATACTGGACTCTACTCTTTCTTTTTCCTCACATATTAACAATACAGTTCGCATAGCTTTTTTTCATTTACGCAATATTTCTAGACTCGGCCCATCACTCACTCAGCATTCAACCGAAATTTTTGTTCAAGCCCTTGTAACCTCAGGTCTCGACTATTGTAATGCCCTTCTTCTCGGTTTACCCCAAAAGCTTCTCCAACGACTTCAAAATGTCCATAACTGTGCTGCAAGAATCATTACTCGCACAAAATCAACTGAACATATTACACCGATTCTCATTCAACTTCACTGGCTCCCAATAACCCAAAGAATTTAATACAAACTCCTTCTTCTTACCTTTAAGTGACTTCCTAACCTTGCTCCCACATATCTGTCTGATTTGCTTCACCCATACACTCCTTCTCGTCCTCTCCGTTCCTCTTCTTCTGGTCTTTTGTCTATTCCTTTAGTTAAAATGGTTAAAATGGGAGCCAGGGCCTTTAGTTACACTGCCCCTAAACTCTGGAACGCACTACCTATTCATATTCGTCAGTTGGATTCTATTAACATTTTTAAATCACAACTTAAAGCTTACCTCTTCAAATCTGCTTATTCATTGTTATTTTATTTATTATTATTATTATTATTTATTTATTTATTTTTTCCCCCTAATTTTTATGTATTGGTGTTTTATTGCATGTGTTTCTTCTGTAAGGTGTCCTTGGGTGTCTTTAAAGGCGCCATCAAATAAAATGTATTATTATTATTATTATTATTATTAAGGCACACATTGAGCATTGATTGAAATATATTTGCAAAGAACACACTAAAAGTATCACTTTTTGCCACACATGCATCTAAATGCAAAAAGATGTTTTGTGAAACTAGCGCCTCATTTCTATTGGTTTAATTTGCTTGATTGTTCGTTGTTTGTTTGACCTTGCAAATTCACATTTTGAGATTTACCTGATTAGCTTTCCAAGTTATTTTTGTATACTTAAAAAAGTATACTTTTTTGCCTTTTTCTTTGAAATAAATATATATGGGTCGAATTGGACCCGTAACACCATAGATGTTACTATAGTGATTAATATAATATATATATATATAACAAATTCATTTAAGAGATGTGTTCTAATACCCCTCAGTAAAAGTCAGGTAATATAACCTTTTATTTATTTAAATAATTCTCTTGAGGTTAATTGAATCATTTTTTTTTTTTTATTGAAAGTAAAAGCTCATGAGGTCACAGCAAAGATATTAAAAACATTATTTTAATGGACAAAAAAGCATAACAAAGTAGCCAAGGGGTAAGGAAAAAAATTGGATGATAAATAATTGTTTTGAGGGTAATATGGCTGATTAAAGACACGGGTCAAAACCGACCCGTTAACATAAGAGACAGTAACAGAAAGCTAACATAAGAGGAAGGTTAAGCTAAACTGTGCTATTACTCTGCTTATTAAACCTTCACACTTCTTACTGGTGGAATGTGCAATCAATAAAAATATTCCTACAGTTAAGCAGGGAGGTAGTAATGCTGGAGTAGGGACTGGACCACTTTTTAGGGTAGAAGGAAAATGGATGGGGCAAAATGCCATCAAATTCCTAAGGAAAATCAGCCCCTCTGCCAGAAAGTCGTCAATAGGAAGAAGGTTTACCTTCCAACTTGACAATGACCCAAAGCACACAGTAAAACTGACCACGCAGTGGTTGAAGGAGAAAAAATGTGAATGTCCTTGCATGGTCAAAGTCCAGACTGAAAACCTACTGAAAATCTGTGAAATGACTTAAAGACTATAGAACCTCAACTTGACTAGTTTTAAAAAGAAGAGTGGGCAAATATTGCAACATCTAGAAATGAAAAGCTTTGTGTGCCATTAAGAAGGTGATTTCCTGCATGTGATTGAGTCATTTTAGGAGGTGGTGGATTCTGTTAAACTCAGTGAGTAATTTTTTTTTTCTATTTGACATGACATTTTGATGGATATCGATGTGAAAAGTTCAGTGAGTAAATACAGCTGGAAAAAAAAAATTGTGTCTGTCTTCAGTTCAGGCTGCACAGCAACAAACTGTGATATTTTAAATGAGGGTGATTATTTTCTATAGCTAATGCTTATTACATTTGCCAGGAAAAAAGTCTATTTTTTTAACTGGTTGTTTCTTTGTCCATTTCTACAAAAAAAGAAGAAAAAAAACATAGGCAATGGCATAGCTGAAGGTGTGCGGTCCTACTCAAATATTGGCACAATCTTAGAACTTATGTCTACAAGGTAGTTTATACATGCTTGATAATGCAATCCCAGTTTAAAAAAAATTATTAACTGCATTATTATTATTATTATTATTATTATTATGTTTCACATGAAATATCTTTTTAGTTTTGTTTTGTTTTAAACAAGGGATGACATTTACACAGTCTTACTCAGATCTGTTGCTGCCTGACGGATTTTTTTCAGCTTTACAATGACCTCATTATGCATCAGTGATACTTTGTCAGCTGCAATGATGTTGACCAGGCAGAAGGTTTGATCCTCAAGAGCTGGGTTGCTCCTATAGCCAGGGTCATTTGGAGACACCGGGAACGCAGGATTTAACTGAATGTGTACATGAAAGAAATAATACATAGTTCAGTAACTCATGGATCTATAAAAAAAATGTTTTTTTTTTAAAGAAAAATTCAGAGCCTTTCAAGTTTTCCACATTTTATGTTTCAAACTTATCTTAAAATTGAATAATTTAAGTCATTTAACCCCTCATCAGTCTACACACAATACTCCAAAATGACTATATAAAAACAGATGTTAATAGTGTTTTGTTCATTTATTAAAATAAAGACTGAAATATTAGATTGTCCCAAGTATTCAGACCCATCACTTAGTACTTGGTTTAAGCACCTTTGGCAGCAATGATGGTTTAAGCACCAATGACAGCCTCAGTTTTACTTATCAATGATGTTACAAGCTGTCTTGTTGAAATGTAAACAATTGCCCCAACCAGAAAAGTTGGAGCCTGGAAGTTTTCACTCAGGATGCTCCATATATTTCTGCATAAATCTTTTGTCCTTTATACTGACTAGGAGTGGCGACTGGTGCAAAAATGAAACTTTCAATAATCGCCTGTAAATAGCCATTTATCAGGTGATTAAGCATCATCACTACTAGTATAAAATAAAGGCACTGACTAACATCGCATCCAGTCAGCAGCTCTGCTTGCCATAAGAAGTGCTGGAAAAGCACAGAGTGTGCGCTCGGCCATGATCCCTTAACTGTTGCTTAATTAGAAGATCAGGTCGATCTAGTCCAAGCTCTTTAACTATTTTTCTTTCTTTGTCCGATCACCTTGCGAAGGAGTAGTTTAGGAAAGAAATTACAGAATATTCTCTCATATTTAGCTGCTTCCACATCAATCACTATTCAATACAATAACTAATAATCTTCTAACCGTTAATAAGACTCGTTGAGAATTGTCCAATCACATGAGCTCAAATATTTAAAAACAATATTGATTCGCAAAGAACAAAAGTAGGAGGGTTCGGGGCGAACAGTGCTGGGCCCAGGGATGATTTGAAAAAATCCAGTTAGAGCTTAGCCTCAAATTGTCTCGGGTTACTTTGCTGTAACCCTGTTCCCTGAAAAGGCGGGAACGAGATGCTGCGTGAAAACGCTATGTGAAAACGCTATGGGAACATCTTGTCATGTTGCCGGTTGTGAAGCATGTGTGTACCAAACACGCCAAATTTTTGGCTTTTATAACCTCGGTCAGGTGACGTCATCTGATAGGACGCACCTGCAGGTTATAAATAGGAGTGAACCGGAAACATTCCTCAGATTGATTTGTCTGAATGGACGTCCGGTCACATAGGCAGTGCGGCATTGGGACGCAGCATCTCGTTCCCACCTATTCAGGGAACAGGGTTACAGCAAAGTAACCCGAGACGTTCCCTTTCAAAGGCTACACTCGATGCTGCGTGAAAATGCTATGGGAATGAGAGTGCCAACGCCGCCGCACTGCGAGTGTCTGGACTCCAAGGTTGTGTAGCGTGTGCGCACAAGGCCGAGAAGGTCTGAGAACTATGTCTGGGTAGCTGACTCGAGGACCCGTGAGCCCGGAGTAGCATGAACATCCAAACTATAAATGTATTAAATGTGTGCGGAGAGGACAACCCTCCGTGTCATACACTTGCTGCAGGGGAATACCTCTTGCTAGTGCAATAGATGAGGCGATCCCCCTGGTTGAATGAGCCCTGATTCCTAAAGGCGAAGTGAGCCCACGCGCCTCATAGGAGAGGGCAATAGCTGTCTGATCCTCTTAGAGAGGTAACACCATTTAGAAAAAACATCTTAAGGGTCAGAAACCTGAGGCGCTGACTCTAGTGGTTCAACAAGGGGCACAAGCCAGAGGACAAATTTTTTCTGCAGAAACTCCAGCACTGAAACAGTTCGGCAGTGGACTGGGTCTACCTGCTTCGACATGCACCAACTTTTCAAATACATTCTATTTGAGGGGGGGCAGTCCTAGTACTTAGAATAGTCTTAATTATGCTGGCAGGAAGACCAGCTTGATTTAGAGTCAGAGAGTAGTAAAGGGGACATTTGCTGATCTTGCGAGGCAAAGAGGTCCACCTACGCTACATGAAATTTTCCCAGAATGTAAATCGCCCTGAGGGACAGGAATCTGGTGCGCTAGCTATTTAGTGGCGCGAGCACAGTCCGCCCTGGCGATTAATATATGAGACTGCCATAGTGTTGTCCACACGCACTAGGACATGGTAGTCTCAACTGCTGGAGGAAGTGCTTTAGGGCCTGAAATAGAGCCATAATTTTGAGGCAATTAATGTGCCGCGCAAAAAGATGGCCTCTCCAGCTCGCTTGGGCTGGACGGTCATTTAAGACCACACCCCAGCCCATGAGGGAAGCGTCTGTCGTTAGCATCTGCGATAACAAGACGAACTTAGAGTGGGACCCAGAGTCAGAAACTGGGGTCTGAACCACATAGGAAGGGTACGAAGCACCTGGCGCGTAGCCCTTATTGGGGATTGGCCCTAGAGTAAAATCCCCTGGTTCTTAGCCACAACTGAAATGCTTGATTTCCTTGACGGTGTTGAGAATGGATTCGACACGAGCGGGAGACAGCTGTGCCCACTTACGCTCAAATTCCATGTGACTAACATTTTATTGGAGACTGGAGTTGCCCGAAACACCAGTGGTGGCGGAGCAAGAACACCAACCTCCTGGGGGTGCCAGGGAGAACACTTCATTCTTTAAAAGGAATTCTGCGTGCCTTTCCCCATTGGGGGGCCACCCCCCACGGTCCTGGGCACATGAACCTCAGGGCTTCTTTGTAAAGACAATATGCCAGTCTGACCTCTTTTGAGGCGGATTGTGTGACGCACCCCAATCTTGCGAGGGGGTGCCCAGCTCAAAAACACTCTCCTTGTGTGTTTCATGCCTCGCAACAGTCAGACCCGGTCGAGACTGGGTGGCCGACAGTCCCGACTCTTAAACAGGCGGGGAAGGAATTTCCCGAAGGCTTGTTATATAACTTCGCCTCATGAACCTAGTGGCGACCGAGTTAACGACATCGCCAAGTAGGCCGGGAGGCGAGATGGGGCATCGAGGAGGAATACACAATCCTTTTCCTTAATGCCCCTGAGATTCAACCACAAGTGCCTCTCCACGGAGACCATAGCAGCCATAAAACGGCCGATAGCACAAGCCGTCTGCTTTGTTGCATGAAGAGACAAGTCTGTGGCCCGGCGTAAATCCAATACACCTTACCTTGCAGAGCCCCGCCAGTACTCAAGTCTCTCAGCCTGGTAGGCGTGCAAAACCGCCATGGTGTGCAATGCGCCAACCTGACCTGCTGCCTGAAAAGCCTTCCCCTCCAGGGAAGATAAAAAGTCTACACAGCTTGAAAGGAAGTAATAGCTTTTCAGGAAGGATGATGTCCCAGAAGAGAGATAGCCTGGAAGCGTCTCTTCTATCTGGGTGTCATCATATAACTCCGCGTTTCTACCTCAATTATATTTAAATAAATAAATAAGTTGATGGCAGGAAAACACGGGATAAATACAGCTTACTCCATGAAAGGGTTAACTCGTATGGAGATTGCTAAGAAAAGGGGAGAGAGCGTAGTTGAGGCTCCGCCCCCGGCCACCCGACAGAACCTGCCGTCTATGTTTTTATTTATTTATTTATTTTTAAGTGCTTAGAGCCTATTACCATCTCCGCGGAAGCAGGAGAGGATGTTTATCCTTGCCCATTTACAAGAAGCGCGTCGCGTGCTTGCAAGCGGACAGAGGGATTTCCCGATCCGATGAGAACGCGAAAGAAAGGAGTTTTAAATCCGTCTCTCACTGCTCTGCCGGATGCACGAGTTTAAGCCCCAGGAATGTGCGGCGGCTCGGAATGCGAGGCGCGCGCTGTAAGAGCCATTTAAGTTATTTGTTTATTTATGTAGAAGAGAAATAAGTTATTGTTTGGGTTAAGTAATTGTTAAATAATTGTGTTTAAACAATTTAATACGTTTTATGTAAATATTGAAAATGACGTTGATGTCATTTCCGGCAAGGGCCGTTAGAATTCTGCATGTCCAGATTGGAGCGCTACAGTTATTTGACCGTGTAACATTTCCAGTTATTTTGTTATTAAACTTAAAGGAAAAGAAATTACTGGACTTTGGATGTTATTCGAGTTCAATACACGCTCACACTTGAAGAAGAAGAAGCATAACGAAAGGAAATAAACAGATCGCTAGCCCTCACACGCGCGTAGCACTTAATCGAAGCAGTAAAGTGTAGAGATCGCCCTCCGATATGGATTATACACACAGAGGAACATCTCGTTTAAACTCTGCCATTATCGGTGAGTTAAACACTTATTTTTGCTGGTTAGACACACACGCTCACAACTAGGTGAGGACAAGAATCTGAGGAATGTTTCCGGTTCACTCCTATTTATAACCTGCAGGTGCGTCCTATCAGATGACGTCACCTGACCGAGGTTATAAAAGCCAAAAATTTGGCGTGTTTGGTACACACATGCTTCACAACCAGCAACATGACAAGATGTTCCCATAGCGTTTTCACATAGTGTTTTCACGCAGCATCGAGTGTAGCCTTTGAAAGGAAACACATGCTTTTCAAAAATTTACATGCTTACATATACACTCGTTTGTCCGGCGCCCAGAGTACACGAATGAACATACATGAACGTAATCCAGTTTAGATTTTTTTTATTGTAAATAAATCATATTAATAAATACAGCAGAATATTGTGAGTAAATGACTTTATTTTATTATTAAAATAAAATTATTATTATGTTAAATAATTACATGTTAAAGTAGCATTCTTCTCTGCCTAAGTTTAAGGGGGTGGCACCCCTGCGCCCCTTATTGACCGGCAGCCACTGCTGACTAGTCTCCCAGTCCTAATTTCCTCCACATATGGTGTGCGGAATTCTGTCAATATACAGTGGAAAGAAAAAGTATGTGAACCTTTTGGAATTTTATGGTTTTCTGCATTAATTTGACATTAAATGTGATCTGATCTTCATCTAAGTCGATGGTTTTGACAAATATAATGTGCCTAAAATAATAACAAAAAAATCTGTTTCATGTTTTTAATGTTTCTAATGTTTAATGTCTTTATTGAGAACAACCATAAAAAACTGCACAATGCTTAAAGACCTCAAAAATACCTAGAGTCTTGTTAGGTTTGGAGGTGTGTACTTGAGCTAAATTGAATATATATTAAAAATATAAATTCACCTTATGCACTATTTGACTGTGAGCATACCAAACTGTTATCTCTCTTTCTCTTCTCTTTTCTCTCTCTCTTTCCCTGTCTCTCTGTCCAGCCACATGTGCCGCTCTTGAGTTGCCAGTGATCCAGACCCCCTCTGGCCTCTGGACCTGCCTGACTTATCCTGGTGCCCGTCACATGGAGGCCCCATGTGGTCTGATTGGCATGCGTGCCCTAACCTCAGCTGATGCAGACAGCTGTTCTCTGAGGACTTATGACTGCAGTTGCTCAATATTTCAGGACTGAAATTTTCTACAGACTCCATATTAACTTAAAATAAATCTGTTATACTAAACTTCTCACACAGTATGACTGCAAAAGTATTCCTGCTATCCGTTTTTACCCAAATGAGGATGAGTTACCACATCTATTTTCTTTAGATATATTTATTTTATTATGAGAAAATGAATAGTCTGAATCTATTTCATGATAAGTGTGAAAAAATGTGCAAAACTTTGTCTGAATTGTATTTTAAACAAGTTGGAAGGGCTTTTCTTACTTTGTATCCTTCCTCAAGAAACCCATGTAAAGCTTTAATAATATCCTTTTCATGTGCACCAGATTGAGTGGCCTCAATCCCCATGATATCATTGAGGACAAAGGGTAAGGGGGAACCATCCTCTCCTTCAATGTAATGGGTTTTGTACTAAAAGACAGACAAACTCAGGTAAATTATTTATGTTATGTTAAAATATTTCCTATCATGTTTTATAAATTGTTGCTGATTACTCAAAATGTGTTTCTCAAGCTATTGTAAATGATGAAAAAAAAAATGTAATACTCACTACTTTTGTAAAACTGGTTCCACCTGTTCCATCAACAAGAGCTCGAGAGGTGATTCTTCTTTGAAAAGCATTATTGACTGAGTTTATGAAACTGGACTTTCCTGCCCCGACTTCACCAACAAGAAGAATTCTGACAAACTGAACATTTGGGTTGTGGAGTCTGAAGTTCCTCAGTTTCTGCTCAATTTCATCTTTTTTTCTAACAAAAACAAAGCAACACAACAGTGTTGACATTCTGAGAAAAGTCTGACAGTACTGAAAAAATCCAAGCTGGCCAAAAAGACTTTTTCTGTATCGTTCATTTTGAAATCTAGTGACTGTCTTAGAAACTTAATACCCCTTCTAAAGTTATTTGAAGGTGGATTGTAGCAGTTTGCATGTGGTTCTATCTATCTTTTATTTTGTAGTAAAAAAAATATGAAAAAAATTTTTTACAGTGTGGACAGCTTTCAGCTGTCATTACTGGACCGCTGTAAAAAGATTTTAAGCTAATTCACTTAAATGGCAAAATCCAATAATGTGGACTAAAGTACTAAATAGTAATGCTAACCAACCCATTCTAAAAAAACTAAGTAAATTTAAAAATAACCTATGAATTGATTTCAATTGAGAAAATGTAATAAAAATCATAAGATAATACAATGATAACCCTAAGTGAAAATTTGAAAAACAGAAAAAATAAGTAGATATTCATTAATTTATTCATTTTCTATACTCCTTATCCTGGAACAGGGTTGCGGGGACCTGGAGACTATCCCAGGAGATTTTGGGATTGAGGCAGGGCCACAGTCCGTGTCAGTCCATCACTGGGCACGCACACATGCACTACATGTAATTTGAGAAGGCCAATCAACCTAATCTGCATCTTTGGACTGTGAGACTGAACCGGAGTACCCAGAGGAAACCCACCAAGCACGGGGAGACCATGCACACAGACCAGAGGTGAAAATCAAACCCTCAAAACCTTAACCTGTGTCTCAACACATCCTTAAACTCGTCAATAAGCGAGTTTGTTTAGATTTTGGTTTTGCAATGGGGAAGAGACATCTCCTTGTTGCACTAGTTCATGTCCCATTTTTTTTTTCAGGAAAGAAAGTGGCAAGAGCTGAAATGTCCAGTAATAATTAATTCTACTTTAATAAATGAATGCTACAGCTCGGCGTTTTTTTAAGGCCAAGCAATAATAGTCCTTCATAGCATGGAAAATCTGCATACTACTGCATAGCTGATACACACCTGCATGTACTGTATACATATAAAACCTGGTAGACATTTAAAACTCATTGAGCTGAACAGCTTACATTGGGTCTAATCCACAGGAAGTCAGTTACAGTTAAACCTTGGATTGTGAGCATAAGTCGTTCTGGAAGCGTGCTTGTATATCAAAACACTCGCATCAATCTGTCCTCGCTAGAGCGTGAAGTAGGCAGATCCTAGCTTGACTGTTGGCTTACAAGTTCCTTCAATAAATAAGTCTCTCAGATTAGGATCTTTATTGAAGAAATATGCTGTAAAACTGAAAGACAAAATTGTACCCTTTTTGTATCAAAATAAATACATTTGGCAATTAAATAAATAGAATAGTTGAGACTAAAAATATGAACTGAATGCATTTTCACTAGCAATTAGCATTGTGCAAACCTAATTAATATTGTACAGTTTTTAAACTACACTAAAAACACAAACTGCACAGCTTTAACATGAAAATGTATCATGAGTAAATATAACAAATGTCACTTTTACTCACAGATATGTTTTTAGGCACTCACTAAAGGGTGACAAGGTTTTACTGTATATTGAGTTTTTTTTACAAATCAAGTTTTTTGTAATTTGATATACTTTTCCTAGGCAATCCAATTGCCACCCATTCAAGCCAATATGATCTCAAGACAGTGACGAATTTTGTTCTCAAACAGCTCAGTCATGGCAATGCTTTAAACTTACGGCGAATAGGTTTTGCCATAGCTCATATTTCCTTATGAGACCTGGTACACATTTAGGACTCATTGAGCTAATGACTTTCATAAAGCTTGTTATCGGATTTGATAAAGAGGAAGTGAGTTATTTTGCGTTATTTGAAAAATGCACCAAAGGGAATGAGTATGTTAAAAAAAGAAAAGTTCTACTTAAAATGATTCTACTACTTAAAATGATTATTTTATTTAGAAAAGTGTCCCCACATGGACTATGGAGTCTTCTTGACTTCCATCCATCTATTATTTCAAGCTATGGAGATTGTTGTTTTCTTATCTTCCATCCTGTAGGTGCATGTTATTCACAAGTTCTGACACGTGTCTTTAGTTACACAGTGTCACTGACGACATCAGACGTTTCGTTGATTTCTTTGTCTCTTGTTTATTTTCAACATCAAAAACAACGGTTGTTACAGTTTCTTGCATAAATCCACTGTAGTCACGACAAGTCGCTTGCTGTGTTCTGTAGCTTCAGTAGATTACAGTTACAACAACTTATTTTACTGTATTCCTTTTAGCTTACTGTCTCACGTTATCACGGTCAAAAGCTTGTGTGCTCCAAACCTTTCTGTATCCTTCCGTGTCTTAACAGCAACTAACAACTAACGTGCGTGATAAACATGAAACTGCATAACTGTGGGATGATGTCACAGAACAACTCATGAAATGATGTCACAATACAAATTATAAGTATGATACTTAATGCTTAATGCTTAACTAATAAACTGAAATAAGATAAACATGACAACAAATCACAAGAATTAAATATGGCCCTTACATTTTCAGCCCCTAATTGACAGACAGGAAGACTGACAATTACACACATTTTTTTGTTTTGTTGTTTTTTCCTTTTTTTTTTACAATTGAGCCACAACATTTACTATTGGATTAAAATTTGAATTAACTTTCTTGACACTTTAGAATTAACTTTAACACTTTAGACATTTGTTAACGGTTTAACTTAAGGTATTCATATCGCTGCGTACCAAATGAAAGGAACACGACTACTTTATAAGGTAATTAACAGTCCATTTCACATATGAGGCACAGCTTATCGATGGGTCTTTCCAGGGTACTGGTTTTAGTTTTGACCAGTACACATCTCACAAGTCCTTTTTTTGGCTTTAATTCTCTCACTCTCAGGAATGGAAGCTAGCAATGTACGACTATTACTTGCCCACTTGGTGAGGTGAAACCCTCCACTTGCGCACAGTTTGGTGAGATTACTATATAGCGCAACTGCTTGACTATGACTAGAGACAGACTTCAAGCAGTCGTCTACATAAAAGTTTTTAAGTACTGTGTTGACTGCCTTGGCAGATGCATTGCTGCGGTTTTCTTCTGCTGTTTTCCTAAGGGCGAAGTTAGCTACACTTGAAGATGATTTTGCACCAAACAAATGAACAACCATTTCATACTCAACCAAGTCCTGACTCACGTCTTCATTCGGCCACCACAGGAAACGCAACAAGTCTGTGTCCTTTTCCGGAACTCTAACCTGATAGTACATGGCTTCCACATCTGCCATCATGGCAACTTCTTGTCTAAAGCGTGCAAGCACCCCAATGAGTGAGTTTGTCAGATCGGGTCCCTGCAGAAGCTCGCTGTTCAATGATATTCCCTGATAGCTGGCAGCACAGTCAAAGACTACCCTTAGCTTTTTCTTTTGAGGATGGTACACACCATGGTGAGGTATGTACCACACTTGCCCGTCTTGTCGACTTAGGTGGGGTGTGGGGACCTTGACTGCATGACCCTTCTCAAACATGTCGTTCATGAAGTTTAAATACTCTTTGTGAAAGGAGCGGTTATGCTTAAACTTCCGTTTGAGGTTCAGTGCGCGCTGCTTGGCTGCGCTTCGGTTATTGGGCATTTGAATAGCTGCTTTCTTAAATGGGAGACCGATGTAGAAGTGATTATCGGTAAACTGCAGAGAGTTAGTAACAGAGTCTAAAAACTGATAGTCCTCCTGTGACAACTCAGCTTTGTCATCACAATTCCATTCAGGAAAATCATGGTTGTACTGTTGTATTAGCATTTGTTCTACACTTTCGATGGAAACTCTGTTGACTGCAGCGCTCACTTGCTCATTGTCACGTGTGCCTTCCTCGACCGACTCTCGAAGAGGTCCATTTATGGTCCATCCAAGAGCGGTCTTTACTGCGTATGGCCCATTGTGCCTGCTGTTAATTACTCGCCATGGTTCTAGGAGCCTGTGGTCTTTGTTACCTATGAGAATTTTAACTCCAGCATTAATGTGAGGCAGTTTTACTTCGCTGAGGTATGGCCACTTATCGATGTCGTGCTGTTGTGGAATGTTTTCCACTGAGACTGGGATACTCTTTTGTGTGAACACTTTGGGGAGTTCAACAAAGGTGTTTTCTTCCAGACTACTAACCTCTAGGTCAGTAAGCACGTAACTTTCTACTTGTTTCCTCGCATTCATGGTGCTTAACAGGATGTCAATTTTTTTACCTTGTACGTTTAAACGCCTTGCTAATGACTCTGTGCAAAAGGTAGCGGAGCTGCCTGGGTCCATAAAGGCGTATACTTCTACTGTCTTGTTGCCTTTCTTGGACTTTATTTTAACAGGTACTATGGAGAGAATACAGTCATCACCAGCCCCGATACACGCACTCGTTTCGTGACTCGCTGCAACAGGCAATGTTTGAACTGGTTCAGTTTCGTCAGCCTTTACGATCGCTTGAGCTGTGTCTTTTGCTGCAATGTGTAGCATGCGAGGATGTTTCTTTGAGCACAACTGACATGTAATTTTCTTCGTGCAGTCTTTGCTTAAATGTCCTTTTACTAAACAGCCAAAGCAGAATCCATTCTTTTTTAGAAAATCCAATTTGACCTTATATGTCTCATTGTTAAACTGGTGGCATTCATCTAGGGTATGATCTTGCTCACAGGATGCACAAGGTTTAGTGAAGGCACTAATAACTAATGCACCACTACTCTTTACTGTAATTGAGTCTTTATGACTTTTACCAACCTGTTTTACGCCGGTCGCAAAGCTGCTACCTCTCTTTTCTTCCATTTTCTGCTTGAATCCTGAAAGGGGTTTGTTGCTGTGTTTTTTACCACTAGTCGAAATGTTCAGGTCTCCAAAAAGTGGGTTGGACATTACCTTTGCTTCTCGTTCTACGAATTTCATCAGCTGCACGAACTTAGCTCTTTCCTGATTGCGCTCCTCGTACTTGTATACGTGGCTTCTCCATTTTTCACGCAATTTGTAGGGCAGTTTTGAGGCAACACCTCTCAAGTTGGTAGCATTGTCTAGCTCATCCATGTAATCGATGCTTGACATGGTATTGTAACATTTTACTAGGAACAGGGAGAAAGTTTTCAGCGACTTTCCGTCCTCTGACTTTATTTCCGGCCAGTTGAGTGCCTTTTGCATCAGCGTTGTAGCGATTATTTGTCTATTTCCGAAATTGTCATGTAACAGTTTCATAGCCTCTGCGTAACCACGATGTTCTGGCATGAGCTGGCAGCTTGTCACTAGGTCCCTAGGCTGTCCTTTAGTATACTGCTCAAGAAAGAACAGCCTTTCCAGATTGCTATCAGTTTTGGTTTCGATGGCATGTTTAAAAGCTCTTACGAAGGACGTGAACTCAAGAAGGTCACCATAGAAATAAGGAACGTTACGCGGAGGTAAGGAAAGTTGCCTCTGACTCTTGCCAAACATTTCTGTAAGATCTGCCTGAATTGGCATCCTACCCTGAGGCTCCACTATGTCAGTGTTGTAAAGTGAGTATTCGTTACCTTGGGTGGGCCGTTCCGTTAGGGTGCTTGACATTATGGGTTTGGCACTCACTGGCATGCTTAAGTGGGTTGCTCGGAGGCGTGATGGCAGTTCGAGATATTCCGTTGCCGAACTGTGGTCGTGGTGGTCATTGTGTTCCTGTTCGGAAGCGCATGCACCACGCGTTTCGATGGTCACGTCCTGTCTTGCAGGACCTTGTCGTTCTTTACAACCCTGATACACTTTTATTTTTGCATTAACCTTTGCAAGCTTCGCTTCGAGTTCCAACCTTTCCTTTTTAGCCTTTAATCGTGCTTGGAATTGTGCTTCCTCTATTTCTAACGCCTGCTGTTGCTCTAAGATTGCTGCTTCAGCCAGCAAGGATGCTCTGTCAGCTTCTGCCTGTTTTAGCCGAGCTAAGGATGCTGTAGATGTTGAGGACCTTTTGGATGCTGCCGTCACTACGCTTCCGTGTTTGTTAGGCGCGAGCGTCCTTAGTTCCACCATTGACACACTGTCCTCTGGTAAAACTCCGTCATCGAATGTTTGAGGTGGCTTAGAGCGGTTCTGAGTTTCTGTAATCCACGTCTCTACCCTTTTCCTGAATTCTGTGGCGCACAGCAATTTAGACATATACCAGTTTTGCCGATCATGTTTGCATGAGTTACATAAGCAACTCTAATTCACCAGTTAATGCAGTCAATTGACTCCACTTGCCTTCTCTGGCGTTCTTCAGTTCGTGAAGCTTGTCTGCGGCTTCTTTGTCGTCGGGCGCCATCACATGCTCAGGTTCGGCGACAGCAACGTTGTCCTCGCCGTCTGACATAGTGAAATTTAAAGCAGGCAAAGTCCGTTTATCGCTTTCAGTTTCGGTTGCTTGTTGGCAGTCGATGCGCGTTTTTGAATCGCACGCGCGCTCTTCACTCCACGTTCACACTCTTAAATCACTTATCTTCATTTTTGCAGCGGAGCAAGCTTTTGACTTTAATGTAGGTGCATGTTATTCACAAGTTCTGACGCGTGTCTTTAGTTACACAGTGTCACTGACGACATCAGACGTTTCGTTGATTTCTTTGTCTCTTGTTTATTTTCAACATCAAAAACAACGGTTGTTACAGTTTCTTGCATAAATCCACTGTAGTCACGACAAGTCGCTTGCTGTGTTCTGTAGCTTCAGTAGATTACAGTTACAACAACTTATTTTACTGTATTCCTTTTAGCTTACTGTCTCACGTTATCACGGTCAAAAGCTTGTGTGCTCCAAACCTTTCTGTATCCTTCCGTGTCTTAACAGCAACTAACAACTAACGTGCGTGATAAACATGAAACTGCATAACTGTGGGATGATGTCACAGAACAACTCATGAAATGATGTCACAATACAAATTATAAGTATGATACTTAATGCTTAATGCTTAACTAATAAACTGAAATAAGATAAACATGACAACAAATCACAAGAATTAAATATGGCCCTTACACATCCATTTATCATCTACACCTATACCCACCCACACACGTCCCTGGACGTGCATGGCAACAGGGGTAATTACTAAGCCATGGTGCCACCTGACGTATTGTTTTGTTGAAATATATATCTTGGAACATTATGATCTGGCTCAACACATTTCATTAGGTATCAACATGTTAAGGCTTTTATATTTTCCTGAATTTTAGTGCTGCCTCTTTGACATCTATTACGATTAAATGTTTTTTCTGTGGTAATTGCTGTTCTCGCCCATGTGTTATACAGTACTCTTAAAGGAGCAAAAGTGAGGGGATAATGATGGAAAAAGACCAACACGCTGCTTTCGCTATCACATGCCTACATTTAGTCCAACATTCAAAACAGTCACAAAAACGAAAAAATATTTTTTATAAGAATAACTTGACATTTGACTTAAAGAGGGCATTGTGGACTGGTAATTAGCACTGTGGCCTCCAGGGTTAAGGGTTTGATACCCACCCTGGGGCTGTGTGCATGGAGTTTGCTTTGCTCAAATTCCCCATGCTTGGTTGTTTCCTCTGGGTACTCCGGTTTTCTCATACAGTCCAAAGACATGCAGGTTAGGTTCATTGGTTGTCTCAAATTGCCTGCTGTATGTGTCTGTATGTGTGTGTGCATGTGTGACCTGCAATGGCTTGGCACCCTGTATGTGCCCTAAGTATCCTGGGATAGGCTTCAGGCCCCACAACCTTGTACACAGGATGAAGTGATATTGATGCTTGGTCATTAACATATGACCAAGCATCTACATATATATACACATATATACACACACACATACATGTGGAGTAATAGCTAATAGCGAACTCCTACAGTAGCACAAACTGGAAGGCGCTGTTGCAGAACACCTGAGATATAAGCATGTTGCCATGTACCGATTGTGCCCCTTGCTGCTTTTTCTTAGAATAAAATGCAGAAATTGGTGTACCTGGTTTTCGTCGCAAACATCAGCTACCATTTTAAAGCCGCTACAAATGGGCTAAAAAATGCTTATGATTGGTCTAGTGTTGCTGTCATTATTAATAGGGAGAAAAAAAATTAATGTCTCCTTCAAGCTTCCCTTCCTTACAGCATTTTGCTTTCTTTGACTCCTGCCCATTGGGTTTGGCATCATTGAGAACTCCTGATCTCTGGATGATATTGTCAACACCATTTGTCACATTTTCTTTTATGCTCTTTTTCATTAACAATGACTACTTTCTGTTCTCACCTAAGTAACAATAATTTTTTTAAGTGAAAGTTAGAAAACTTACCCCCAGTCCATTTTCCGCCATGGAGTATTAAATTCTAAAAGACAAAGACATGTAAAACATGAGTGTAAATACAAGGTCACAGATTGATCAGTAAACATGAGGCTTTGTATCCAAGCTAAACTCCTACTTTTCCACCACACACTGCTACATCAATAGTAATACTGATGGTGCTGACCCAAATCAAACTTCTTTTGTTACTCAATCTAAATAACACACTTCAACTTCTTAGCAAGGGGCATGGTCTCTCTCCATATTCACGGCCTTGGACTTGAAAAGTCTTGATTTTGTCACGCGCCAGGGTATAGCGGCAGAAAGAGAAAGGTAGGACCCAAGAGCAGAAAACAATAATAGTGTGCACTTACAGTTCTTGTTGGGGAGGAGAGGAGTTCCAGATGATTCAGAGGATGGTTTGCAGTCCAAAGTGTGCAGTAGATCCACAAGCACCGTGATCCGGAATGTGCAACAGATTCCAAATACCGTAATCCAAAAAACGTGTAATAGATCCATACACACACGATAATCCAAAGCGCTGAGCAGTTCTCGTGGTCGATAAACAACACGGAAGTCAGAAGCCGGTATAACACACACACACACACACACACACACACACACACACACACACACACACACACACACAGATAATCCAAATCGCTGAGCCGTTCTCGTGGTCGATAAACAATGCGGAAGTCAGAAGCCGGTATAACGCATGCAGATAATCCAAATCGCTGAGCAAGACGAGGTCAAATAACAAAACGAGGTCGATAGCACGGAAAACACTTTGGCAAAATAAACGCGGGAATATTGGCAAGGAAAGCACAATAATGTGGCGGCGAGCCGAGCTTTCCAAGTGATTCAGATCAGCGAAAGGTAATAAGCGGACTGGAGTATGGACGGTAAGGAGCCAGGCTTGTCTGTGGTGTAGACATTGTTTGGCGGGTTGTGACAGTACCCCCTCTTCTACGGACGCCACCGGGCGTCCTTGACGGTGCCTCAGGGTGGAGTCTGTGAAATTCCTTTATCAGGGATGAGTCCAGGATGAATTTGGCAGGCACCCAACTTTTCTCTTCAGGGCCATATCCCTCCCAGTCCACCAGGTATTGCAGGCCCCGACCTCGGCGACGGGATTTCAGGAGTCTGCGGACTGTAAAAGCTTCTCCCCCATCGATGAGGCGAGGGCGCGGGGGAGGGCAGGGGGGAGGTGACAGGGAGCAAGCGACCAGTCGTCGGATCTGAGAGACATGGAAAGTAGAATTGATACGACGCATAGATAATGGTAGAGATAGTCTTACGGAACACGGGTTGATGACTCGGGCGATGGAGAATGGGCCAATATACCTAGGGGCTAGTTTCCGAGAAGTGGTTTTGATGGGTATGTCGCGAGCGGAAAGCATTACTCTCTGGCCAACACGGTACTTGGGGGCTGCAGAGCGATGGCGGTTGGCCTTTCGTTGAAAAGTGCTCACTGCACGTAGCAGCTGTGAGCGCGCACGTTGCCAGGTTCTCTTGCAGCGAAGGACAAAGGCCTGGGCCGCTGGAACTGAAGCTTCCTCTTCTTGACTTGGGAACAATGGTGGTTGGTATCCAAGACAGCACTGGAAGGGGGACATGCCCGTAGAAAAGGTGGGGAGAGAGTTGTGGGCATATTCCACCCAAGGTAGCATTCTGCTCCATGAAGAGGAGTCACGTGATGACATACACCTGAGGTAGTTCTCAAGTTCCTGATTCATCCGTTCTGACTGTCCACTGCTTTGAGGATGAAAACCGGAGGAGAGGCTTGGTGTGGCACCGATGAGTTTACAAAAGGTCTTCCAGAATTGTGCACAGAACTGGGGACCCCGGTCAGACACTATGTCCACTGGGAGGCCATGAAGTCGGAATACATGAAGTATTAAAAGTTCTGCTGTTTGCTTGGCAAACCGGAGCTTGGGCAGCGGGATAAAGTGTGCAGACTTGGAGAAGCGATCGACCACTGTTAGGAGACATGTGTTTCCTTCTGACGGGGGAAGTCCAGTGACAAAATCAAGAGAGATGTGTGACCAAGGCCGGCGGGGAACTGGAAGGGGCCTTAACAACCCCTCGGGGGGGGCGATTGGTGGTCTTATTCCGGGCGCATGTGTCGCAAGATGCTACGAACCTTTTAACATCGTCCTTAATGGTTGGCCACCAGAAGCGTTGATGTATCAGAGATAAGGTTCGAGTGGTCCCCGGGTGACATGCCAGTCTGGAGCTGTGGCCCCATTCTAGCACTGAGGAGCGTGTGGTAGCAGGGACAAAAAGTCTATCCTGTGGGACATTGCTGGGGCCAGGTTCATGCTCAAGGGCTTGTAGTACCTGATTCTCCACCTCAAGACGAGCTGTAGCCACAAGGCAGTGATGTGGGAGAATCGTTTCTGGGGATGAAGGGTTTGGGGAGGGCATAAACTGGCGGGAGAGGGCATCCAGCTTGGCATTCTTGGACCCTGGGCGGTACGAGAGCGTGAAGTTGAACCTTGAAAAAAAAAGTGACCAGCGAGCCTCACGTGATTTAAGTCTCTTGGCTGACCTCAAGTACTCAAGGTTCCTATGATCAGTCCAGACAAGGAAAGGGTGTTCAGATCCCTCCAACCAGTGCCGCCATTCCTCCAGGGCAAGTTTCACAGCCAGCAATTCACGGTCTCCAACGCCGTAGTTGCGTTCAGTCTGAGAGAGGCGACGAGAGAAGAAGGAGCAAGGATGGAGTTTATTGTCCTTGTGGGACCTTTGCGAAAGGATAGCCCCAACTCCAGTCTCTGATGCATCCACCTCCACCACAAATTGGAGGGAGGGGTCAGGGAATGCAAGGATGGGGGCCGAAGTGAAACGGCGCTTGAGATCAAAAAAGGCTTTATCAGCCTGGGGGTTCCACAGAAAGGGGAGTTTAGTGGAGGTGAGGGTAGTGAGGGGCGCTGCTAACACGCTATAGTTTCTGATGAAGCGCCGGTAAAAGTTGGCGAACCCCAGAAAGCGTTGGAGTCCCTGTCTTGAGGAGGGTACTGGCCAATTTATGACTGCCTCGAGTTTGGATGGGTCCATTTGGACGCCTGAAGGAGAGATTACAAACCCCAGGAAAGATGTGGAATCACGGTGAAATTCACATTTTTCCGCCTTGACGTAAAGTTTGTTCTCCAGGAGTCTTTGCAGCACCTGACGTACATGAAGCTTGTGTTCTTTAAGGGAGCGAGAGAAGATGAGGATGTCATCAAGATAAACAAAAACAAAGGTATTCAGAACGTCCCTCAAGACATCATTGACTAATGCCTGAAAGACGGCGGGCGCGTTGGTTAATCCAAATGGGACCACGAGGTACTCATAATGGCCGGTTGGAGTGTTGAAGGCCGTTTTCCACTCATCCCCTTTCCTGATCCTGACCAGGTGATAGGCATTTCTTAGGTCCAGCTTTGTGAAGAATCGGGCATCTTGCAGCAATTCGAAGGCAGAGGTCATGAGAGGCAGAGGGTAGCGATTCTTGATCGTGATGTCATTCAGTCCTCTATAATCTATACAGGGTCTGAGGGACTTGTCCTTCTTCTCCACAAAGAAGAAGCCGGCGCCCGCAGGAGAGGAGGAGGGGCGGATTATCCCAGCAGAGAGAGACTCGGAAATATACTGATCCATGGCTTCTCTCTCGGGGCGGGAGAGGGAGTAGAGACGTCCCTTGGGTGGGGTGGAGCCAGGAACAAGATTGATTGCGCAGTCATATGGTCGGTGAGGAGGAAGCGAGGTCGCACGCGACTTGCTAAAGACTAGCTTGAGGTCATGGTATTCAGCTGGGACATTAGACAGGTTGGGAAACTCTTCCTTAGAAAGGGGGGCCGGGGTCTTCACAGGAGCTGCGCGGAGGCAGGACGACAGGCATGATGTGCTCCAGTCCAAGACTCTTCTCCTGGCCCAGTCAATATGTGGGTTATGTAGAGCTAGCCAGGGCAGGCCCAGAACGACAGGTGCATGAGAGTGCTTGACAATGAAGAACGAGATTGTTTCGGAACGGTTCCCAGAAAACTGGAGAATGATTGGAGCGGTTTGATGAGCAATTGGAGCTAGGTTGCTTCCATCCAGGGCTTGAACAAAAAATGGGCGGCCTAAGGGTCGAGATGGAATCTTAAGAAGGTCGACCATGGATAGACAGATCAGGTTCAGGTCTGCTCCGGAATCTATGAGGGCATGGGTGGTGTGGAGCTGCTTATCATGAATTAGGGATACCGGGAAGCAAGAACGGCGATCTGGGAATCTCACATGGCTTGGGCCCCCCCCTTGTTCCCAGCACCAATGAGGGGCCTTGCCTTTTAGTGGACAGATCCGTAATAGGTGACCAGACTGACCGCAGTAGAAGCACGCCCCTTCGTCCCGTCGACGTTGGCGTTCCTGTGGGGAGATTCGAGTACGGTCCACCAACATGGGTTCAACGGGGTCTTCTAGAGGGCAAGGAAGGGTCGGTGGCTGAACTGATCTTGAGTCCATACTTCACTCCTGTTGCGTTTTTGAGCATCGATGCGTCCAGCCAGGTCAATGAGCTCCTGAAGGCGAGGCGGTAGTTCACGTGCGGATAGCTCATCCTTTATTGGATCTGAGAGTCCATGAAGAAAGGCATCGAACAAGGCTTGATCATCCCAGCCGCATGAGGCTGCCAGGGTGCGAAACTCAATGGCATAATTAAAAACAGAACGAGATCCTTGGCGGAGATTTAGAATCTGGCCTGCTGCCTGGTGTCCAGTAGAAGAGCGATCAAAGACCTTCTTCATTATGTTAGTGAACAACCTGAAGTTCAAACAGCAGGCGTCTTGTGCATCCCATACTGCCCTCGCCCATTCCCTCGCTTTTCCAGAAAGGAGCGTTATGATGTATGCCACCTTGGACCGTTCGGTGGGAAATGAAGAGGCTTGTAATTCGAGAACGAGAGAACACTGAGATAAGAAAGAGCGGCAGGTGTTAGGGTCACCATCATAAGTAGGTGGGGCAGGAAGGCGTGGTTCATGGAGTGAGATTGGAGTAGCAATGGGAGCAGGGACGGCTGGAACTGGGGCTTGTGAGGCTTGCATCTGCTGAATCTGGACCGTTAATGAGGCGAGAGTATCAGTGACGGTTCTGAGGGTTTCAGTGACGTGCTTAATATCTTGCTGATGCGTGCCAAGAAGAGCCCCCTGGTTTTCTAATGCAGATCTTAGGTGAGCAAGCTCTGCTGGATCCATAGTTGGCCAGATTATACTGTCACGCGCCGGGGTATAGCGGCAGAAAGAGAAAGGTAGGACCCAAGAGCAGAGAACAATAACAGTGTGCACTTACAGTTCTTGTTGGGGAGGAGAGGAGTTCCAGATGATTCAGAGGATGAAGGTTTGCAGTCCAAAGTGTGCAGTAGATCCACAAGCACCGTGATCTGGAATGTGCAACAGATTCCAAATACTGTAATCCAAAAAACGTGTAATAGATCCACACACACACGATAATCCAAAGCGCTGAGCAGTTCTAGTGGTCGATAAACAACGCGGAAGTCAGAAGCCGGTATAACACACACACACAGATAATCCAAATCGCTGAGCCATTCTCGTGGTCGATAAACAATGCGGAAGTCAGAAGCCGGTATAACACATGCAGATAATCCAAATCGCTGAGCAAGACGAGGTCAAATAACAAAACGAGGTCGATAGCACGGAAAACACTTTGGCAAAATAAACGCGGGAATATTGGCAAGGAAGGCACAATAATCTGGCGGCGAGCCGAGCTTTCCGAGTGACTAAAATAGAGGAACAGATCAGAGTAAACGGGCAACAGGTGTGCTCGGAGCGGTGACTGAGATCAGCGAAAGGTAAGACGCGGACTGGAGTATGGACGGTAAGGAGCCGGGCTTGTTTGTGGTGTAGACATTGTTTGGCGGGTTGTGACAGATTTATATTCTAGCTCGTGCACATTCAGCTACCATACTGGAAATTTCTGAAACTTTAATTGTGTCTTGATATCCAGGAAATCCCCTTCCAGAGCTGAGTGAAGACACACTCTTGACAGAGTTCAATATCCATGTTAAACAATTCTGGAACTAAAAATGTGAACACACTGTGTGGCTCACAACGACTAAATCACAAAAATATTGACCAAGAAACCCTGCAATAACTCCAACAGTAGGGACCAACCTCCCAGTTGGTCAGTCCAAACCTCTAGCTGAATTTGATCTACCCATTCAGCCTTGCCACTATGCCAGCCGTCTAGGTACCACTGTGACCTCAATCAACAGATAAACTCCTAACCACCTGAGACTTCTGGCATCACCTTACTGAGAAGATAGCATTTTTGCTTCTTTGTTGTAGAGTTTAATTTGTCTTTCTCTAAAACTTTTAAGCAACCCAGGAGGCTTTCATGGTTTGATCACTTAAATTTAGCCAGTGCTCATGGGGAGCATTCAGGCTAACTACAAGGTGGTGATCTGTTGACAGCTGTATTCCCTGCTGGAAATCATGCACATACCACTTGCTTAAATAGTCAGAAAATACCTGGAAATGCTACATAAATGATTGCTTACACTTACACTTTGACAATTACTGGAATTACCTGGTGGAGGTACAGAAGGTGCTTGACCCATTTTTATTCAATTAACTGAATCGTGCTTGAAAAATCCTATAATAAAAACAAAGAAAAAAATAATGAAATTCTGAATTTTCATTTTAATTAAACAGTAGAATTTTTTTATGAAGCAGGGTAGCTCATCGTTTAAGACAATATGCACATGCTGATAAGTGAACAGTGATCTGTATTAAGAACCTGAGCCTACAGTTCAAACTCAGATCTGCTTTAATACAAATTTGTAAAAAAAAAGAATAAAAAAATATGGAATTTACTAGATACTAGCTTTGAACACATAAAGGCGGTCAAAAAATATTAGTGCAACTTTTTTGATTAGGTATGGTATTACTATTTCACAATGTGCATTTTGTAAGTTCAAATCATTTACATTTTTTTTTTATTCAGTGCTCTGCTGTAAGAAATAAGTTACGGAATGTTACTTACTGTCAAGAGTTTCCCATATGCAATGCCCAGGAACAACCTGACATGTTGTAAATAAGAGATTTTCATTTTACACAATCAAATGGGTAAATCAAAATTGTACACTTGAAACAGGACAGGCAGAAATTGGAAACCTGAAAATAAAATTAATTGTTCCACCCCCTCCAGTGACAGCATTCCTCAAGTGCTAGTTTCACGACTAGCTGTTCTTGGTTTTACCACATCATAATAACTTACGGCTTGTGTTAGTTTTTGTGACATGAATGCAGTGGGGAAGCTTGGGCTTTTTCCCTGTATCTTTGCGATAATAGAAACCCCAGCCCTGCCTCAGAGGGAAAAGGAAAGAGCCCTGTGAAAGGGTTGGGATGCTTCAGGATGGGAGAAGAGATAAAGGCTTCCTTTACCCCTGGAACATGCCTCATGAGTGGCCTTGATAAAATCCCATCTCTTCTTATTTTCTTTAGTTAGGTTGGTAGGTAGGGCTGTATTTCTGTTAAAATTTCGTATGAAGTGCCCGTAAACGTTGGCAAAGCCCAGAAAATGCTACTTTTCTTGGTATTGGCCATGTGCCCTCTGGACTGATTATGTAACCCATTAAGGAAATTTTCACTTCTCCCCTTTTACATATACAGTTGCAAAAAAAAAAGTATGTGAACATTTTGGTTTTCATTGTTTTCTGCTTTAATTTGTCATAAAATGTGATCATCAAGGGTATTGACAAATATCAAGCGCCTAAAATAACTCAAAAAACAACATTCTGATCTTTCATGTTTTTATAAATTTATAAATGTATCCCTCTTTTTCCAATTTTCTCCTCTAATTTAGTAGTGTGTCCAATTCCACTCTGTCACTGGAGGCTCCCACATTAAGCTTCTACTGCCAATCAGTCGGGAGGGCCGCAGACCGACCCACATGTTTCCTCTGATCCACGTGGCGTCACCGACCATCTTTTCAAACTGCTCACTCGCGGACTTTTGGGGGCGGCGTAACACACTCGGAGGAACATCCCTCCGCCCTCGCGAGCTCACAGATGCCCCTAATTGGCTGAGCTCTCTCAGGGGGGAGGGATGAGAGGTACCCAGTCCTCCCACATTAATGACGGCTCTACAAGCTCTACAAGCAGTCATTAATGTGAGAGCACTGGGTACCTCTCATCCCTTCCCCCTGAGAGAGCTCAGCCAATCAGCTCTCTCTAGGCCTCTGGCTGTGAGAGGTTACAGCATCACCCGGGAATCGAACCAGCGATCTCCGGATGATAGGGCGAGCGCTTTACCACTGCGCCACTCCGAGGCTCTGATCTCCGAAAAGTAAGTGAACTGTTGGAATTAATAACTGGTTATTGGATATGGATAACCTCATTCAGGCGCTTCCTGTAGGAGGGACGGGGCTACTGTCTAGGATGACTTTCACACACACACACACACACACACACACACACACACACACACACCAGTTCACCGATAGAGACTCTCACTCACACAAGCATGTGCGCGCACACACTCACACATGCACACACACATACCTGCTTTTAGAGAGAGCCAGAGAGAGGAGGAGGAAGGGGGCTGCTGTGTAGGACAATTTTCACACACACAAATGGACGCATGCACACACCAGTTTACCGGAAAAAAAAAATGCTTTACATGCACACACAGGTGGTCAGAGTGTTATAGTAAACAGCACACATGCGCGCATGGATTTTGATTATCTACAATACTGCTCGTATTTCAAGACTTATGACTTATGTAAGATTTATGTAAAAATTTTGCACGTCTTGCAAAACACTGGCAGAACGAGGTATTCACAATCCAATACAGTATATTACTTGACTGCCAACTACAGTATGTTATGTACAATATTCTGGTTTACAAATTCTTTAAGGTTTTAATTTATTTGTTTATATATGATGATAAACTGTTTATATAAATGAGATGTGCTGTACATAATCAGTCATCATTCTTATATCATTAGCATTATTAGTCTACATACAGTATTTCATAACACACATTACTGATATGAGTACACTTTCACTTTCTCCCTCATAATATTGTAGCTTTTTACCGCCGGGAAGGATGTTGGAGAGACAAGTGAGCTTAATTGCTGCCCAATGCAATGGCTCGGAGTACTTTATTGTGCGCACAGCATGTACAGCATGAGCAGCACATTCACCCGAGAAACTACCTCCAATTTAGCCTAAGCATGAACTGGAGCACATTCCACATGTCACACACACACCACACACAAACAGGGCCGAAGCCACTAACCCAAACACCCTTCCCCGACATGGTGAACACACAGACATCCCCGTAAGGCATGCTGGTCGTCAGCCGCCGCCCCGCCCACGCCACTATATATATATATATATATATATATATATATATATAAAGACAAGATACAGGGCACATTGGGGCATTGGGATGCTGATCTTGGGAGGGCATTATATTTGGACAAGAAAAGCTAATTAAATCTTCGCAACTAGTAGTTATCATACACTAAGATTATTTACTATCCTAAAGCAATATTTCTTCCATTGTTTTTGTACTTCTTTTTTTTTACTCTTGTGACATCTTGCCCAGATTATAGAATGACTCTGCTATTTTTCGATAAAGTATCATAATTTATTGAAGAAAGTAAGTAATCTTCTATAGAAAATAGAAACAGCAAAATGAAATCAGATGACACAATATTCATAAAGCATGCATATAAAAACTGCTGTAATTATTCTATAAAATGGATGTACTCACAATTTGTGGCTGCGCAGCATCAGCATCAGCACCTCTTCCAGTTATCCCATTTTTATAAGATGAGCTTTCCAAGTCTCCTCCTCCTGCAGCACCCTCTCATCCACTCTAACACAGCAGACACCTGCAGCCCCACCTACTGGCAGTTTACCAAGGATGACGTAGCATTTCATGGAAATGGAAACTGAAAGTAAATCCTAATGAATGAAATAAAAAGTAATTAAAGTACAAATTATGTCTAAACGAATGTGATTGATGAATCTAGATTATTGATGGTTAATATGCAACATCTATCTAAAATATAAACAAACAAACAAACGAATAAACAGTATGAATGTCAGGAGGCTGCTTTTATAATGCTGTAATAATCTACTCATGGTAATAATTCACAAAATATAAGCAAGCATGTGGTCACAACAGGCGTAAAAAAAGACAAAGCAGCACAGGCTGAGCAAATACAAGACAAAATATGAAAGACAATATGAAGACAAAAGGCTTGTCAAAATGACTAAGAATATGAGCATTCATTTACCAATGACCATGGTATGATGTGAGTAATTAAAAAAGACTGTGATTGCGAAGAGATGTGTGTGTGTGTGTGTGTGCGCATATGATAAGGACTGCGGAGAATGAGATCTTGCCAGAGAATAGCAGTTTTAGGTGGCAATGTTTGTTGGTGACTGTGGGTTTTGCGACAGGCAAACCAACGGACAACCACACCGAGGGTTTCTGGTCTGGCAGATCCTTGGTCGCCCCCACATATGGTTGCTAGGTGATGCCGCCATGATAACACCATCTACCCTTATTATCCGAACCGGACAACGTGGAGCCTGGTCCAGCAAAGTCTGCGAGCGAACGGCAAGTTAACATAAAATACTCACGTTATTGATGTTGTTAAAGAAAGTCCCATATTATCACAGCACCTCCTGGTAATTGTCTGTGGACCTTGTAAACATTTTAAATGCATATAATGAGATATACAGGATGATCCATTTACATTAACTTACAACAAAGGTAGCTTCAAATGCACCCCATGTCTGCTTACTTCAAAGCCCTAGCTCATTTCCTGTTCAAAATACAGAAGAGTAGAATATGATAAACTCAAGTGTTATTGGCTTATGTAGCTATTAGAATTACAGGTACTTTACACTTTACTTATTATTTTATGTAAAACCTCTCTTTTTATCTGTTTATACTCCAACAGATTTTAGAGACACTTATAAAAATTATGCTGATGTTCCACATAAGCTCCACACACACATTTCAGGTTACCTGTGATTACTGTGATTTGGATGTTGGAAGAATTGAATTCGTACAAGCTGTTATGGTTGCAACCTTCAGCTAATTTCTTGCTTTTATACGTTCTTGCAGACAGGCACTGGAGGAGACAGACTGAGACCTCTGACAGATGTGCAAAAGCAAGAGCAGGAGACTTGATGCCTGGATGAAATCTCAAATTTAGATGTAGGAGCGTTGACTACAGATGCAGAGGAAGGAACATCAAGAGATCAAATAGGATGTTGATGCAGACGATAGACAGACTGTTTTCTAGTCTATCGTCTGCTATCTAGTCTATAATTTTATAGTGCCATTGTCTTAATTTCAGTGACACACACCCTCTTGCTATGCAAGTACAAGTACAGTGGTTACTCAAGAGGAATGTCTATTACTGCCAGGCACTCTGTCTCGGCCAATTGGCAACAGGCAAAATAAATCAGTCGCAAATCAAAGTAATTTGTGAAATGACCGCCAGGTGACGCAAAGGGACATTTTGCAAAACGGCTGCAATTATTTTGGTTTAGACAGACTTTCTGTCTCTCTCTGTCTATTGTTATTATTAAAGAAAACAGTGCAAACAGCTCAAGGGCTTGTAAAAACATTTTTATTATTTAGACTAGCTAATTAAGTTCACTAGCTAACGATTTTATTGTACAAAGAATGAACTGTTATATAGCTTCTTTTTCTATAGGTTTTTTGTTATTATAAAAAAATGTTACATTTAAAGACATAAAAATTTAAATATAAAAATAACTGGGAAAATAGACTTTTAGAATTAACCATTAGAATAACAAAAAAAAAAATACACTTATAAATCTTTGGTATAATATGGTTATAGTACTGTATAATATATCGCGGCTGTGTGACGCATCCTGTACTCTGCGTTCCAGACTATTTGGTGGAAGTTGTTGATGTTTATTTTATTTATTTATTTTTGTCTTTGATGTTAACTACACAAAGCAGTGTCTTCCCACCTGGGAGTTTCTCCAGCATACTGTATATCAGATTGATGGACATGAGTCCTCATCTGTTACATTTTTGGTGACAACAGTTTTTTCAGCACACATTTAATCAATAATATTTTTTAAAAGTTTGATCTGGCATCATAATTCTCCTCTTTAATTTCCTACATAGTCTAATCAGCGCTCAACCGCACGCATAAAGTTTGAAAGCGGGGAGGAATTTTGTTGTACTAAATAATATTTATGCAGTATAACCAGGACCTCTTATTCATATTTACTTTAGGTTGTTCTTTCAGTGTTACTGTGTGTGCTTTGCAATGTCAGACACATTCAAATGCAAATAATACAGCCTTCCCAGGTGTGAATCAGCTGTTCTCACCTTTACACTCGGAGAAACTAAAATGCACCCCTCCTCACTGTGCATGGTTTTAGCAAAGTGGAGGATCTTGGATCTTCTTAAATTTGTGTAAATTTAAAATCTTCTGGGTTCTACATTCTAAAATTGAGATTACCTTATTATCCCAGGAATGAGATTTTTCTCATCATAACATGTGTTGTATTGTAATTAATCACTCTACAATGTTTTCATTTTAAATTAAATTTAAAAATAAATAAATAAATGAACCAATTTGTAAATTAGCATAAAAATTATGGTTGTGTATCGAGCGATTAAAAACAATACAAGGCTTGTTATGATAAGGAAACTTTTTGTCTCTTCCATTCCAGTGATTAAAAAACTGTAAAAGTGTCAATTTTGGAATCCGCAGAAGCTCAGTGGTCTGAACACAACGTAATAATCTTTGTATGATAAAATGACTCGTGGCATGAATCTACACGAAGGGCTTCAGTTTCAAATAATCATTCCCGCTGAACTCAAACAACAAAAGAACATGATAATAATAATCAAAGGAATAATAATCATTGTGCTTTTTGCTGTTTATATCCTGCATTGGATAATAATTTAATTATTAATAATTAAAGCTGCTCACATCGCGTGCGCTTTTTTATAAATTGCAGCGTTTAATCAGCAAGTATATGTCGCCCCTCTTTATGACAGATCAATATTATGACTGAAACAAAGCTGCTCGTGTCAGTTCATACTGGGAGCATTTTGATCGAAGGGGAGATGAAAAGTGAAAAGTGAAAGTGTAAATTAACAACACAGCACAATACATGTGTGTGAATGGCTGAAATGTGGTTATGAATAAGGATTTTAGTAAATGTAAAATGTTCGTGTGAACCCGCGGCGCACGTGTGCGCTCTTTCACTTTGAATGCGCATTGATATGAGAGATTTATAAAAGATTTCTCTTTCCCAGAAATACAATAAACAAATTTATACGTGTTAAATAAGCTCTGTCTTTGTGGCGCTGTGTGAAACACACACCGATGTGAGTCACTTTATTACAGTGAGTGATAATATACTAACATATTTTTGCTGTTTAGTGGACCGTGCGCACACAACCTCTCGCGGGCGAGCTTTTCTCTGAATACGCTGTTTTAGCCGGGGAGGGGTTAAGAAACACCGCACAGGCAGAAGTAGACTAATGATTACGAATGCATCGGAAAAAACAGCAAGGAAACTGAAAATTTTCTCCATTAGTTTATATAATAGCAGACATTTCGCTTTCTGTAAGTATATATTTTTCACATCTGTGAGGCTAGTAGCTATACACAGAGTTTCGGTTCATTTTCGCTTAAGTTCACCGAAACCGAGACAGAATAGCGCTGTATTCCAGTTTGCTTTCATCATTTTACAACATCATAACGTTTTGTCTTTATTTTGAGTGCACATAAATAAAAGTAAAGTCTTATAAAGGCTATGTAGCTTAAATAGGTTTATTATATAGTTTTTGCCTATTAATCTGACAACACCTGTGACTCACCCACGTTTTCTGATACACACCAGTTTTCAGGGTACGCGAGTGTTACACATGATAAAATATAAAGTCTCACTGTGTTAACATTTACTTTGCTTAAATTCGATGGAACTAAGAAACGCCTATATTTAATTTAAATTCTAAATTTGTACTGCAATTTTGGTACTGTGATTGTAAATTCATTTAATGTTTAACTTGTATTTTATAAGGTTTTGCTGGCGGTGGTACATACATTCAAGATGGCACCGGTGAGGTCGGCTGCCGTCACGACTGCTCCACGACCTTTTCTCTGTTTTTGTTTAAGTTAGTTTTTAGTGTTTTAAAATCGGCAAAATTACCACCATGGAGTACATTAGTTATGATAGAGACACTCTTGTTTCTATTGGTATACAATGTACTCACAATTCGACGTTTTTAACTCCGGATCCGAGCTGGCCGAGTGAGATCCTGAGGGACAACAAAGGACGCGACGCTGAACAGGCTGAGAGCCCATGCACACCGCACACCTCTGCCTAGCATCCTGCTCGCCAACGTTCAGTCACTGGAAAACAAGCTCGATGACCTCAGGGCCAGGATAAAGTTCCAGAGAGACATTAGGGACTGCAAACTCCTCTGCTTCACTGAGACATGGCTGAACCCAGCGGTGCCAGACCACGCCATCCAGCCGGCTGAGTTCTTCTCGGTTCATCGCATGGACAGGACGCGGGACTCGGGGGAAGTCAAGGGGAGGCGGCGTGTGTTTAATGGTGAACAGCAGCTGGTGCAACAGCGCGAGCGTTGTTCCTCTCACACGCTCCTGCACACCAAATCTGGAACTACTGTCCATCATGTGTTGTCCTTTTTATCTACCTCGGGAGTTCACATCAGTCAATCAGTGCCGTTTATATTCCACCACAAGCGGACATGGACACTGCCTTATGCGAGCTGCATGAGGCACTCACACAGCACCAAACACAACACCGGGACGCTGCGCTTATTGTGGCGGGGGACTTTAACAGTGCCAACCTCAAACGCGCAGCGCCGAACTTTTATCAGCACATCACCTGCCCCACTAGGGGCGAAAGGACACTGGATCATTGTTATACAACGGTCAAGGACGGTTACAAGGCACAATCTCGCCCTCCGTTTGGTAAATCCGACCACGCCGCCATCTTCCTCATGCCAAAATACAAACAAAGGCTGGACGGACCAATCGGTGGCCGCGTTACATGACGCACTCGATGACGCAGACTGGGACATGTTCTGAAACAGCTCCGATGATGACGTCAGCGTGTTTACGGAAGCGGTTGTGGGATTCATTGGGAAATTAGCGGACGATACCGTAGAAAAAAAGACTATCATAACGTTTCCCAATCAGAAGCCGTGGGTGGATAAAACCATCCGCGACGCTCTGAGATTTCGCACCGCTGCCTACAACACGGGACTCGCGTCGGGGGATATGGAACCGTACAAGGCTGCGTCATACAGCGTCTGGAAGGCGGTAAAAGACGTGAAGCAGCGCTACGGGAGAAAACTAGAGTCACAACTCCAACAGAGTGACTCTAGGAGCCTGTGGCAGGGATTAAGGGCAATTACGGACTATAAAACACCAACAACCGGTATGACGAACGCGACGAGCTGAACACTTTCTATGCTCCCTTCGAGGCTGCAGCTAAAGACGCTAGCAATGCTAATGCTAACGGCTGCAGGCAGGAAGTCACTGCCAGCACCGGAAGCACGTTCATCATCACCGAGCATGACGTGAGAAGAGCCTTCAAGAGAGTAAACACCAGGAAAGCAGCAGGACCAGACGGCATCTCAGGCCGTATCCTCAGAGCCTGCGCAGACCAACTAGCACCTGTGTTCACCGAGATATTCAACATCTCTTTATCTCAGTTGGTGATCCCCACATGCTTCAAAGAGTCCATCATTGTTCCTGTCCCAAAGAAACCACATCCTGCTTCTTTCAATGACTATCGCCATGTAGCCCTCACTTCAGTAGTGATGAAGTGCTTTGAACGCCTAGTCAGAGACTTCATCATTTCTTCACTACCAGACACACTCGACTCACTACAGTTTGCATACCGCCAGAACCGTTCCACAGACGATACAATCTCTCATCTCCTCTTCACCTGGACACTAGGAAAGGGAATTATGTTAAAATGCTCTTCATCGACTACAGCTCTGCATTTAATACCATAATTCTCTCCACACTCACCACCAAGCTGGAGCTCCTGGGACTCAGCTCATCCATGTGTCAGTGGATCTCCAATTTTCTGACTGGCAGACCACAGGCAGTAAGGATGGGCGGACATGTCTCAGCCTCACTCACTCTCAGCACTGGAGCCCCCCAGGGTTGTGTTCTAAGCCCCCTGCTGTACTCTTTGTACACCCACGACTGCGTGGCCACTACCAACTCCACCGCCATCATTAAGTTTGCTGACGACACTGTCGTGGTGGGCCTGATCACCAACAATGATGAGTCGGCCTACCTAGAGGAGATTGTAAATCTGGAGAACTGGTGCCACAGGAACAATCTCCTCCTGAACGTCAGCAAGACAAAGTAGCTGATAGTGGACTTTAGTACAAAGCAGGAGAGAAACTACCAGACCCCCATCATCAATGAGAACCCAGTGGAGAGAGTGGACAGCTTCCGATACCTCGGTGTTCACCTCACGCAGAACCTTTCATGGTCCTGTCACATAAATACTGTGGTAAAAAAGGCCCGGCAGCGTCTCTACCACCTCAGACGCTCGAGAGACTTTAAACTGCCCTCTAAGGTGCTCAGGAATTTCTACTCCTGTACAGGTACCATAGAGAGCATCCTGACGGGAAACATTACGACCTGGTTTGGAAACAGCACCATGCAGGACAGACGAGCTCCACAGAGGGTGGTGCGATCAGCTGAGCGCATCATCCGCACCAAGCTCCCTGACCTGCACTTGATCTACAGCAAGCGGTGCTGGACCAAGGCCAGGAAGATTGTGAAGGACCTCAGCCATCCCAACAATGGACTGTTTTCTCTGTTGCGGTCTGGGAAGCGATTCCGCTCCCTGAAGGTCAACACAGAGAGACTGAGGAGGAGCTTCTTACTGCAGGCGATAAGGTCTCTCAATCACATCACAACACACAGGAGTAATGTCTTTTAAACATTGACAATGACTGGACAATCATGGACACATTCATGCAATACATATTTACATATCTGAAGCCATTGCACATGTCACTTTATACAATACATGTTTACCTGCCATTGCACATGACACTTTGCCACTCTGACACTTTAAGACATTTCAATGCCACTTTAAAACATTTAAAAAAAATGTTATATATATATATCCCCCCCCCCCCCCCATATTCCTATATTCTATTTTTGTGATATTTTTACATGCCCTTATTTGTACAGTTGGTAATTTTACTAGCTACATTCATTTTCCTTTGTATTTTATTTCTTTAATAATATTTATTCCTTATATATAGTTTTTTATTTTCTTTTTAAGGTCACCAGCAGTCGTATAAGCATTTCACTGCATATCATACTGTGTATGACTGTGTATGTAACAAATAAAATTTGAATTTGAATTTTGGTACAGCACATGGGGGGTGCTGGGATGTGAAAATGTAATTTGTTAACATTTTTTCATAATTTATCAAAGAACATTAGGATGATTATAACAGCCTATTTAATTCTTATGATAACGCAAAAATTCAAACATTGTCAGGATGTGCTACTGCGACAGGAGATGTCAATGTTTGAATTTTTATGGTCATTTAGTTTCGTTTATATTAGTTAATAAATCTACAGTACTACAGATTTAAAGAACACAAAATAAAAGATGACAAAAAAAAAAAAAAAAACTACATGCGTAGCTTCTCATTACACATGATAAAATTTAAAGGCTCCTGTGTTAACGTTTAGTTTGCTTAAATTCGATCCTAATAATATTGAATTTAATTTGAACTCTACATTTGTACTGTAATTTTAGTACTGCGATTACGAATTCGTTTACCTACAACGTTTCACTTAATTTTATCTGCTACTATGTGCAGCTCTAAGGGAGCTGCGGCTCATTAATCCTTGGGAGAAGGATAGTTATATAGCTCCATTTAGCGGTAAAAGCCAACAAACGCAAAACCCAAATGCTGTCACCGTGAGGTGTGGCCGTAAAACCAGAATACCGTTTAAGTACCATCCTTTTGCACTCCGACATTGTTATGCAACCGCCACACAGCTGCAGGCTTGTTTACAAGATGCGAGGGGTACTAAGGTTTCTAGACAAACCATTCGCAACCGACTCCACCACTTTGGCTTGAATTCCAGACAACCGTTGCAGGTGACTTTACTGACACCATGACACCGCCGTGAACGTTTGCAGTGGGCACAAGACCATGTGACCTGGACAATGCAGCAGTGGTCTACCGTCCTGTTCACTGATGAGTGTCGGGTCACCTTGCTGGAGAAGGCGAGGTGAGCGATACGCTGAGGTCAACATGGTCCACAGGGTTTGCTTTGGTGGAGGAGGTGCAACAGTCTGGACAGGCATCACCAGTCAGTGAAGAACAGATTTGGTTATTGTACATGGCTCAGTCACCGCACGTTCTTACCTCAGAGACATGATAGAACCCATCATCATCCCTCAATTCCGCCAGCACACCCCAAACTTTCTGTTCATGGATGATAATGCTCCACCACATCATGGCAGAATTGTCACAGCTTGACTTCAGAAAGTGGAGTGCCTTATATGGTATGGCCATCAATGTCCACTGACCTGAACCCCATAGAGCACGTCTGGGACCAGTTGAAGCAGAGACTGAATGATCGTACCCCACCCTTACGTGACCTGGCAGAACTGCGTGTAGCACTTGTGGAAGAGTGGAACGCATTGCCTTAGAACATCATGAGGCTAGTGAGGAGCATAAGACGTTGCTGTCAAGCTGTCATTGCGGCAATAGGTGGAAACACCCGCTACTGACATTGTCAATTTGTGTTATTTAGGGCTATCCCTGTTATTGTCTAAATTTTTATGGTAATAAATATTGAACTAATGAAATGGTGTTTCTTCTCATACATTATTAGTATTATCAAAGGGAACTTTTACTTATTTCATTCAAATTCGGAGCAAATAGGATAAGCACTCATGTAAATAACATCCTTAACTTATTGTGAGTTTTGCTTATTGTGAGTAGTATGTATATACTGTATATCAAACCCAGAAGCAGGGCACAAGCAGAAGCAACTGAATTAAGTTCATTCAAGGCCTCCACTCCCCCTTAATAACGATGCCTATGTTTTCAGGTGGCTCCTGTGGTTCTTCCTCTTCCTTTCGTATCACAAACACTCCCATGGTGAGCTGCTCCAGGTCTATCTGTGCATTATCTGCAGTCGAGTCCTACAGTACAGTACACAAAACATCAGAGACATTAGGTTACAAAGTAAACATTCATGCTTTATGGAACAATAATTTAATTCTACTCACTAATTTTATCTTAAAGAGAATACAAAAATCTAAGAGATAAAGATGCAAAGGAGTTGTCCGCTCATGTGAACAATGCACAAAGCAGTTGACGATGACAGTAGTAGCAGATGGAGCAGTGTAATAAGAATCCAACATCATTTAATATAATGTTATTATGATAGAGCAGTTTATTAGCCTTTGAAAAGATTAGTGAGTGAGATTAGCAAATGTGAAAATACAGTTCCGATATTAGAGCCTCTCATCTGTGTCTGTGTGACATCAGCTGCTCCCCACAGAGAATTTTCTATTAACAATTCATTGGGGGTAGGCTGTTCCAAATAATTATTTGATCTGTAACTTAAAATCTGTGATGCAATCTGAACCATGACTTTTGTGATCCTTTACACCCCTATTACAAACTAGACTAGACTCTAGATAGTAATCTAGAATATTTGTGTGCGTTCCTTTTATTAAGATGTGTAGACATACAAATTACTTGGAAATCGTCCCCCAGAAAGATGATGAATGCTTTCAGAACTGATTCCCTCTGAAGATAAATGTCCTCTGTCTAAAATGACATAATCTTTATAAGTTTTCCATATAGGGACAAAATTGATATTTAGGAAAACTTTTTCAATGAAACATTTGTGTTTTTCTTTTTTAAATTGACAATATTTACCATAGGTCAAATAAGAGAAGAAGTTAACATCTGCTAGTGATAACCGATAAAGTAACATTAGTATTAGTTTTATTTAAAGGTATGTGTTATAAAGTAAATACCTGACAACACATTTAGTTAGGAAATGAAACAATCACAGGCCCTTAGTGCTAAGCATGTTTACCAGGTCCAAAGTTTCAATAATGTGAGCAGTCTTTTGCCGGGTTGTTCCTCCCTTAGAACGGACGACTATGATGAGCTGACTTGAGTGCAGATCTAACTGAGCCATGAATTTTTCTTCAAGAGGGACTGCCATGAGCCTCTGGAACTCTGCATTAATCTGAAACAAAAAAGGGCAGTCCAAATAGGTGCAAATGATTATCTTAGTATACACACAATCTCACTGTACAGTAACATGCCCCCTAAAGTATGACATATGTGTGTATAACTGTTAGTACGAACAATTTTATACAAATTATGACCAAGTAAATGTAAAAAAAAAACAAAAAAAAAAAAAAACCACCACCACCACCAAAAAAACAGATATACTTTGGGTCACTGAATTTCTCATTACCTCTTTTGGACAGAACAATGCAGGCCATCTGTTCTTAAAGTCCTTTATGGCGGGTTCTTGGTTGACCACCTCCTGTCGTCGGTAGGCAAATGTAGAAGCCATTTTGACTGAAACTACTCTCTCATTGTTCTTTTTATTGATCTCTGTCAGAAGTTCGAGTCTTTCTCAAGACTTTCCACAGTCTCGCCAACAGGGAAGCCTGGATAAAAGTTTGCTTCTGTTCGTTTTGGCTTTTTTACTTTTTTAGCAGGAAAAGCATCTTTAGGAGCTTTTGCTTTCAGGGAGTTCACTAACAGTTCTGGACAACCCTGTAATTTCAGAAGAGTCCTATAATTTTCCATTTTGTATTTGAGTCGCTGTTTCCAACTGTAGCAACCGTTGAATGATCCAGGTTCTTTCAAACAAGGGTGCCTTTTGATTAAGGCCTCTGCTACTGAACTAAAATGTGCATCCTCTGGGTAAGCCTTGTATTGGTAGATTTCTTCTGCTAGTCTGTTCAGGATATCAGTCTTGATTCGAGAGGTTAGAGTCAACATTTTGTGGTGTACATCATACTCCGAGTTGCCCTTCTCCAATAGTAGTTCTGTATTGTAGGAAAACTGAGGAATTGGAAAGTCCTCTGGCCACTGACGTTTTCGAGATATGGACTCAGGTGATGAAAGGATTACAGTGTCATTTGATGCCAGTGAGATACTGTCATCGATGTCAAATGTGCTTTCACTTGCAGTGATCAAAGTTAGAATGGCTTTCTGATAGATCACCTTCACTGTCCCTAAATCATGAAGGTCTGCAGTAGAATTGAGGTTGAAAAAATCATTCCCAAAGTCTTGATCCATGTACCTCTTTTAGCTCAAAGGTAGTCTTTATCTGGCTGAGAAGTTCATCTAATGACTCGGGTATGCCATTAGGAAGAGTAAGTTTTTCGATGTTGTTTTTCCCCCAAATCACTTAAGTCTTGTAAGTCTCAAATTTGCCATGTCAGCCTGAGAAAAAAGCACAAATGCAGTTGATAAGTATCATGTAAGGTATATTCCCTAAATGAGGCTTTATATGTCTGATTAGTTTGTATATATGTGCTAGATCCAAAGTCACACTTTTTACGACTGAAACATTGATCATCAAATAATCAATATGATTCTGAGCCCCTAAAATTCTGTAGTTATAAACCACAACAAAGACGCACAATAATCCTCTATTTACATAGTTTAAACAACTTTCATGTGTTAAAACAAAAATCAAATACACTACTCATAAAAATTTAGGGATATTCGGCTTTAGGGTTTGCTGGTACCTCAAATTGAGTGGCCTGCACTTTCTCTAGCCCTGAATCCCATAGTCCCCATTTTAATGATATATTATCACTATGATATGAACTTTAATGTTTTTCATGAATTTTTTTCCTGAAAACCAAATATCCCTAACTTTTTGTAAGTAGTGTATATTAATCTATGATAATATATCTGACAGCAATGATGAACAAATGTAAGTGTTTTGCAGATGATTTTAACAAATATGGCAGTATTCGCAACATAAATTTCCTATTAGTTATCTACTACAATTATATGTGGGTCAAATCATGAGGCAACCCTAACTGAAATGTCAAAATGGCTTACATTTCGAAAGTGTGAGGCAGATTTTTGACAAGACGCATTCCTCCAATTTTGTATTCTGCCAATGAGTATGCATCGTGTAGTTCTTGTAACTCAATAGCTTTCACTTCCTTGCCTGGTGATGTCTTGAGATCATATGCTCTGAAGTGCTCTATATACCACCCACTGAGCTTCTTCACAATGAAGATCAACTTGTCCTGCAGGATCACCATGTAGACAATTTCATTAAACTTTGGCAGTCCTCCAAGTGAGCCATAGATCAAGATCATCCCGCACTTGTAGTTCAGTCCATTATATGTCACACTTTTAGCCAAGCACACTATGTCCTTATTTGAGTTCCTCCTCAAAGCATCTTCTTGTTAAGAACATCAACATGAACAGTAGAAACATTTGTTACTTCCAATGTGGGTCTGGAAAAAACACAGGAGTGCAAATGATGTGCAATCTGATACTGGTGTCTCTCTGACAGGGAAAGGAGCACATTTTTGAAGCACCTAATATTTCTTGCCACTCTTTTAAAAAAGCTATGTTTTGATTCAAAGCGCATTGTCCATAAAGCAACGAGTGGACCGAACTGACGGATCAAGTACGGGTAACGCTCCAAGAAATGGTCTTTCGGTTTGAGTTCACAGTCAGGGAAAACCTCTTGAAATCGAATTCTGTGCTCTGAGATCTTAAAGTCAAGATATGCAATGGACTCCTCAGTATGAAAAAGACTAACAACAAGATCAACAATGTCTTTCAAGTCTGTTAAGATCCTCACATGGAACGCTCTGTCCAACCAACAGAGGCAAAAATCTGATTAGATTCCAGTTTTCATGTGTGTTGCCCCCAACGGTTTTTCTGGATCCAAAACTCAGAGGCACAGGATGAGGTCGATTAGTTTTGTCAGTCCACTTAAAGTTGAAAGACAATATTGCCTCATTCAATGAGACTAATGTGAAATACTTTTTTTTTTATTAATACAGTGAGGCAAAGTTCAAGTTCAAAAGGAACATTTTTTTCAAAAAGATCACGCACAATATCTGGAGGAAACCCAGAGGTAACAAAAATATGAAAGCTGCTTTTACAAAATGCAATTGGATTTCACACCATAACAATTGGGCAATTTGTTTTCAGATGATTTGCATGAATAACTCTGGTCCTCAAAGTAAAAACTCAGTTTCTAACTTCTTTAGTCTGGAACTCTGATCTTTCTGCTGTGCAAAATCTACAAACATAGGATCCTGTGAAATTTTCAACAAATCCAGCAATACTGTGTGCACCAAGGTTATCAGCGACTACACATTGAACTGTGCCTTTTAGTGTTCTACCCAACTTTGCCACAAATATCCCACTTTGTTCCAAAATTACTAGATCTTTAATTACAGGTTCTGGTCAAGTATGTATTCCTCTGGTTCCACTACACTGAAGTGGCTCTTATAGTAAACCTTTCATCTCCACGCACTGGAAAGTTGACCTTTGTCTCCAATTGCTTTTTTTTACAGGATTTGTCTCACAAAGAGCACTGGCTAGTTTTTCAACAACTAATTGGTCAAATTCGCATCCATGATCTTGTAAAACTTGGCTAATAGTGGTTTGAGCAACTGGCAAAGAAAAAGAACTAATCAAATAGCTTATCTCCTGCAAGAGCTCATCAACAGCTGTACTAGAAACAAGAAAAATATTTTCCAACTTAAGTAGGACTGAAGCAATTTTATGCTCAATACCCTTTTTCAAGATTTCAGGATCAACTCTGTTTAATGGAGAATCATAATCGGCAGCACCCTGCACACTTTCACCATCTGAAATATCACATACAACATTGCTGCTCAAATTTTCTGAGGAATTCTGCTTTTTTCTTTCAACTATCCCAGGTTTAAAAACATTAGTTGCACACAAGTGTTTTCTGAATTTATGACTTCTTGGAACATACATGTTACAGTCTCCTTATTATTAAGATGTTGAAATATGTGCTGAAAATATTCCCCTTCAGCGCACAGTTGATTACAACTGCAGATGAGGCATTTGAATTTGGATAGAGCCCTGGTGGGAGTTTGCTGGGGAGGGTGATTTCTTGTTAAGTGGGTCCGTAAGGTATTCCAGGTCTTGAAAGTACATGTACAATTAAGAAAGGTGCATGGATACGAATAGCCTCGTCCGAAATGCCTATGATCAAGTCTGAAGGGTCTGAGCAGTTCAGATCTTCTTATAAATACCCTCTTGCAGTCTTTACATTTCCACATGAAGCACAACACTGGAAAAACAAGGATTTAAGCTTTACAAAGTATATATAGCAGATTAAAAATAATCTGGGTGAATATTGGGAGTGAATCACAAAGGTTATCTAATGCTACCTGCCCTGTCTGAACAGACAATCTGTATAATTGGTTAATACAATCTTTTTTTTTTAATCTTAGTCAGTCATCTGTCATCAAATTTTACTCTTTGTAACTTTTTCTTTATGTTCTACCTTAGTGCATTTTACTTGTTAACTTTATCATTCAGCAATTTCTGTATTTTCGGCAATGTATATTTCATTTAGAAAATTATTTAGATATTAATATAACATATTACTACATTACATTCATGTCATGTTTTTTATGCTAACTTTCAATCATGTTAGTGTTTAAGCCCACGTATTTTGTACAAGCTGTCCTGAACTCACTGTCATAATATAAGCCTTGCCCATAGCATTTCTAACAGCTAAAATGTCATTATTATACTACAATTTCATATCTCTAAAGCTAATATCTTAAGCTTTGCTAACATTGACTTAATTTAAAACTATTCCATTTTAGATATTATAGGAAGCAAAGGTCAAAGGTGGTGACTTTACTGGCTGCACACCACTTGTCAAACAAAGCGCATTTTTCACGGGCGAATTCGTGAATTTGTTCTAATTGTTCTAAATTTTCCAAACTTCTGACGATAAGCTTCAGGGACAAGTTCATATGCCCGTAACACAGCTGACTTAACAGTTTCATAATCAACACTTTGTTCAAGTGTTAAGGCAGAACACACTTCCTGAGCTTTACCCACAGTAAAAGCAAGGACCAAATACTCCTAGGCCACTGCAGAGTGGCAGCGATGCGCTCAAACACAGGGAAATAAGTATCCACCTCACTTTCTCTAAACATAGGCACCAAAGCAATGTGCTTACTTACATCAAATGCAGAACTTACAGACACGGTGGGTTCTAGCACAGGTGACGACTCAGATACAGGCACAGGAGCAGGCACAGGCGAGGATGCGCGAACAGGTACAGGAGACACAGGTGCACTGGTGGGCCCAAACCTTGAGGCCAACTCCAGCTCCAGCTCTTTCAGCCTTATCTCCTTCTTAGTTTCCAGCTCCAATGTTTGGAACTGTAGCTGCTGAGCTTTGTACTGCTGTCGACTCAACTCCAAGTCCAGCTGTTTTAATTGCAGCGCAAGCATGGGGTCCTCTAATGGTGAGCTTCCTACAGCGGGATCTATGCGTGCGGGATCCTTGGGCCTGGCGCCAGCCTCCGCTGCAGCCAAATCCTCTGGATCACCTGAGTGAGTTGCAACACCCGCCTCTGGACGCTCACACACAACGCGCTGTTCAAACAGCTCAGCGTAGAGCAGCTTCTTAATTTTGCGCTTTGTAGCACTCCGTGACACTGAAATCTGATAGAAATCGGCTAGCAATACCAAGTCATCCTTACGGCACTTCTCAAACTGCTCTACCGTGGGGCAAACGGTAAACTGGTCCAAGTTAAACTTTGTAGCCATTTCTAAGAAGAGCAAACTAAACACTCCCCTACCACAAAGACAAATGCCGCCAGACAAACACAAGTGCACTGAAATAAACAGGACGGAGCGAGGAAAAGCAACGGACGAGCCCCCAATTCTGTTACACCCCGGTCTAGGTCGGGTCGAAATAAGCAAATTCCCAAAATGTGGCTGTAAGCTTCAGAAGCCGACAAGGCCAAAACAATAAACAAAATTCCCTCTACCTGGTACCAAAGTGAAACAACTAACCTTCACCAAAAACAAAGAAACAGAAATACAAAGTTCTTCCCTTACTCCCTAACTAACCACAAACTAAGAAAAAACAAGGGGCAAACAAAATGGCATCGACTCCTTACTAAGCCAATTAATAAAGAATTAAGTACAAAAATATACAAAAGTATTTACAAACTAAACAAACAAAACAAAGAGGGCAAACACAAAAGCGTAGTCAAAACAAGCAAAAGGGTCATACACGGAATTATGGAAGTATAATAGTGCCAAAATTCCTCAAAGCAAAATAGCAGGTTGAATTACATGAACTGAAAAAAACGTGTTGCAATAAATATGTCTGAATTTTTCTGCATTGCAATTTGATCTAAATTGAAAAAAATCCTTTTTGCCACTGCAATTTATTGTGGTTGTATATTTCAAGTAAAAATGTAATCCAAGCATTTAAAATTCAATGCAAAAATATTCAAGTTACTAAATTGCAGTTTAAAAATATTTTCAAGTGTTAAAAATACAATCTTCATTATTTTTCAATCTTACAAATTCAGGTCTATAAAATTCAGGTCACAAAATTCAAGTCGCTAAAACGGAACGCAGCCCTCTTAACTAACAGGCCGGGTTGCCAGTTTCACAATAAAGTGTGTATGTGTTAAAATTACTCCTCTGCCGTAAACACTATATTCAAAGCAAAGCCAGCGCTCTTTCATTCACACGCGCGAGCGATGGGTTTCCCGCCCCTGAGCTCGGTGATGTTACAGTCTGTGGAAAAATTCATTACAGCAGCAGAAACAAATTTAGGCAACCTGTCAACCCGGCCTGTAAGTTAAGAGGGCTGCGTTCCGATCGGTAAGTAGTTTCTGAGAAGTAGACTGCACAGGGCGCAGGAAGCACACTTTAAAGTACACTGCGGCACGGACAGCAGCAATCGGCTCTCCACTGCTCTTCCTGTGATATCCCGGATGTAAAGACCTGCATTTTAGCGACTTGAATTTTGTGACCTGAATTTTGTTACCTGAATTTTTGCATCCTGAATTTTGTTACCTGAATTTTTGCATCCTGAATTTTGTTACCTGAATTTTATAGACCTGAATTTGTAAGATTGAAAAATAATGAAGATTGTATTTTTAACACTTGAAAATATTTTTGAACTGCATTTTATTAACTTGAATCTTTTTGCATTGAATTTTAAATGCTTGGATTACATTTTTACTTGAAATATACAACCACAATTAATTGCAGTGGCAAAAATTTCAAACATTGTAAATGCTCTAAGGTTTTTTTTCAATTCAGATCAAATTGCAATGCAGAAAAATTCAAACATATTTATTGCAACACATTTTTTTCAGTTCATGTAATTCAACCTGCTATTTTGCTTTGAGGAATTTTGGCACTATTATACTTCCATACAGAATAGGCAAACAAAAACCAAGCGACTATCAAAAGGGGAAAGTCTAAGAGTAGTCAGAACGTAGCAAAGGGGTCATACACAGAATAACATTCAGGATCAAGTATTGAATAAACAGGAAGCAAAAATAAGGTCTGTAGCATGCTGGTCTGAAGGCCTTAAGTAGGCCTCTGGGTTGCCTGGAGGACCAATCATCTGGGAGGAGGCGGGACCAACAAAGAACAGGCAGAGCAGCAACCAGTAGATTTACAGGCACACTGAAGAGGGTGGGACCTGAAACAACATGGGATGACACACCCTATCCCACCACCAGCAGAGACATAGAGACAAAGCAAGCATAACCAGACACACAAAACAAATAAACCCAATATCGTAACAAGATGCATTATAAATGAATAAAAAAATAACCCTTAACAATTCACTAGGAATACATCATTTATACTACCAAACCAATGACAAATAGAAAATTGGCTTTTAAAAAGAGATAATAAGAGACACATTCACATGTTGAAATATTTACATTTTATGTATTTTCAGTGCTCAACTCTATTATATCAAATGTATCAGAAACACAAACACAAATAAACTTAACAAAACCTATGACAGCGTAAGTAACAGATAACAATGTTTACTCAATTATGACATTATGTGGAACAGACCAGTAAAAGTAAACAGTAAGTAATTAGCACTACTAGTTCACCAGTAGGCGGCGCAGTAGCTCACTGCTCTCTTCCATCTTGTCAATTATGTCATCTTTATCAAGTTCCATAAGAATCTCCTCCTCAGTTGCCATCAAAAGGAATGCTTCAAGGTTATCTTGACTCAGGGAGGTTCTCAGACGGCTCTTCACTAACTTCAGGGTGGAGAAGGTCCTCTCACAGGCAACTTGAGTAATAGATAGTGTGAGGAGGAACCGGTAGCCCAAACCAATGATATGATAAGCATTAGTAAGGAAATTGTACTGAGACAGGAGGAGATAGCAGCATATTGGACAGTTTTTGCATGTGGAACAACTTCTGCTTACAAACTCCACACTTTCATTAGGAACCTCAGAGCCTTCCCCTGCTTCATCATTAAAGGGCAGCACCCCTAATGTTGTAGTTCTCCATTAGTGATTGTTTCAATCTTTCCCAGTGCTGTGCAAGGCTGATCAGTTCAGCCTGCAATGTCTCAAGACTGGCATGTTCATCAAATTGCAGTAGGCATTTGCTGAGCTCCTTCATGGCTGTCCCTGGAAGGCCTTTTTCTCTGATTTCAGGGAAGTTCCTAGGATCCATGCAGGAGACATCTGAACACAGCACTGCATTTTCTGCATAACAGCTATGAAAGCTTTCAATAACAGTATCCAAGATCACATTGTGGATGTTGATTTTGTAGTCAGTGTCTGCATTAGCAATAGGCTCATCTTGTGCCAGCTCACCTGGTTGCCTCTTGTGTTTTCTAATTCTCTTTTCTCGGAGAGAAGTCTGAACTTTAGCCTCACTGTCCTCAAGCTTCGCCAGAATGCCATTGGCCCTTTCAACAAAGTCATCTGCTGCCCTCATTACACCCTGAAAGTCCCGGGCACAGTTTCTCAAGCTCTCCTCTCTTCCTGTCACCAAGTGCTGTGCTGAAGCAATATCCATGCCACTTGTTTGTAAATATTTAGAGAGAGGGGTTGTCTGCTCAAAAATCCTGAGGAAAATCTCAGCTGTCAGTATAGTTTCATACTTTAGGAGAGCAGCCTTGTACCCTTGGGCCTTGTTTCGGATGACAGGTTTTATGGTCACATCCCTTTCCATTTTTTCCATAGTGATGACCAGATCTGTGTAAAGTGCATTGTCAGGCTTTGCAAACCTTCCAAATACTTTCCTCAAGGCCTCATCTTTGGCCCACCAGCGCGTTTCACCAATTACACCAAGCCATCTGTGTCTCTTTTCCTCACTGTTTTCCTCCCATAGCTTCATGCGCTTGTAGGAATCACGAATGAACACTGCAATGTCATTCAGTAGTAAGAAAAGGGACTCACTTGCCACAATAACCCCTGTAGTGTCAGCTAGAACAAGGTTGAGGACATGTGAGTAACACCATATGTGTACTTGGTTAGGTGATGCTCCTGTGAGCAATGCAGAGAAACCTTTGTATTGTCCCTGCATGTTTGCAGCTCCGTCTGTTGCATTACCAATGCACTTTTTGATGTCTATGTCCATCTTCTCTAGGGTCTGTTTCACAAGCTCCTCAAAGTACTGTTCAGTTGATGACTCACCGTCAATGACTGCAGTAAGTATGTCCCCAGAATCACAGTCCTACTACTGATCTTATAAATCATAAAAAGCACATGTTGTTTATAAAAAGTATAGCCTGCTGCCTGCATGTTTAGTTTTGCTTATTTTAAACTTTACCTGAAGGTTCCTGCTCTGACTCAAACGCTGAACTGTCCACCACCTCTAGCTCAACAGCAGGAGCATTTGCAGCACTAGTGCTACTGCTGCTTCCTTCGTCACCTTTTCAAAATAAATAAATAAACAAACAAACATTGTAGGCTACATATTGTAGACTAGAAATGAAAATTTAAATAACTAATACTGTATTCTTTTCCATACCATCCACTTGATTTATTTATAATTTAAAACAATTTGACCCACTAACACTATTCTGTCTACTTTTTATTCATTTTTATTTATTATATAAAAAATATGCTACATGACGAAACGAGACTTGACACAGCACAGCAGCACTTACATATTGTTGCTAGTTTGTTTGGTTTAATTTTATCGATTGTGATAATCTAAGTGATTTGGATGAAAGTGTTTGTCTGCCAAATTATTATAAATATAATGTAAATGTAATCTTGACCGACCTGTTCCCTTACTGGCGAACATGGCTGGGATTTTGCAGCAGCTTGCTGCGTCTGCGGCCAGGGCTTTTTCCCTTTTTATACGCTCCCTCTGTGCTCCTCTTTTGCGTTTACGCTCCATTTTTTGAACGATTTAGTCAGATATACCCTGTCTCTGGATATAGCCAGATATTAGGCAGTGCGTCGCTGACGTTGGGTCATGTGATGTGGGAGTGTAATTTTCCGTCCTGATCTTCTAATCTTCCCTTCCCTTTCCATTGCCTAATTCGTAGATTGAGAGATCCGTCAATTAATTCGTAGTTGCACACCAGCCTATCACATGCCAGGCTGATCGTCTGCACAGCGGCGGCCGGCAGGCCAGAACGACCGTCAGGCCACCGGGAAATGTCCCGGTGCTCCCGATGGCCAGTCCGCCCCTGATTCACACACAGCACATGCACCAATGAACATGCCGTCACCACAGTGTCACATCTGGGCCACGAAAAGCGCGCACCGCATTCCAGCGCCTAAAACGAGCTTTTTCCTCTCGTCCTCTCGGTGTCACAAACCCGTCGCTCCCTGGGGCTGTGGAAATAGCGGGCGCCCCTGCATTCCGAGTCCAACGACTTCTGGACTCTCGGAGAAGAGGAGGCTCCCTTCAATATCTCGTTGATTGGGAGGGGTACGGTTCAGAGGAGCGCAGTTAGGTCTCGGCCAGAGACATCCTGAGCCCAGAACTCATTTCAGAATTCCATCGAGAGCGGCCGAATCGCCCAGCTCCGCGACCTCCGGGCCGACCTGCCCACCGGCCATCCCAGCAGGCCGGTGGGTCCAGACTCCCGCGGGTACCGCAGAGAGCGCGCCCCCACCTCCCTCGGGAAGCCGGCCCTGGGGGGGGGGGGGGGGGGGTCGGGGTACTGTCACATCTGGGCCACCTCAGTCCTGGGGAGTAAGATCGGGCTCACCGGATTACTGAGCCGTGGCTTTTGTCTCCCCCTAGTGTGTCTGTGTCGGTATTGTTCCCCCATTGATTTAATCAAACACTAAACAGATATCACATGTGTCTACCTCCTGTGTCACTCTATTTAACCCAGCCAAACCCATACCACCTCGTCTGGTCACTGATGTGCACGTTATGTTTGTTTCTCACCCCTTTGTGTGTTTTCTCTCTCTGTCCCAGGACTGAGTGGCGTCTGCAGGAGGTAGCGGTGGAAAAGAAAGGACTTGCATTAAGGTTATACGTATGTTTTTGGAAAGTCATTCTGCTTAGTGGTTTATCTCCCGTGAAAGAAGGGAGTACACGCATTCTCAAGTGCGCTTTACACAGCCCCCTGCAGACCCAGCCTGGGAACACGGTTACTGAGTCATTCAGTGTTCATTTTGTTTGGTTCTGTTTTAATTTGTGCTTTTGTGTTTATTGATCTTTAAAAATAAACCTCTGTTCTTCCTAAAACCTGCACCTGCGTTCTTCTTCTCCCTATGGAAGTCATGACACACAGCTGATAAATAAAGTGAAATTTGGACCGTAACCATTTTAACTGTTTTAAAGCAACAGTTTAGCAGTATTAAAAATAAATAAATAAATACAATTCAAAAACTAAATAACTAATAAATAACTAAAGTATCGAAAGTAAATAAATAATAAATAAATAAATAGATTTCTTAAAAAAAGAGGCCGTCATGTGGCCCCACTGCCTCTACACTTATATACTAATAACTCGACATTTAACACGACTATGAATGCATTCTTTACATGAAGGTCTGTGTAGATGTCACGACGATCCACAGTTTTATACTATGGGATAATAATCATTTTATCCCATCCCATTCTTTATGTAAAACACACACATAAAGTTATTTCTATCCATTAATTAATTTTAAAAGGAACACAGGTTTTGTGTAATTGATCACTTTGTGAATTTGATTATATTTATTTAATTAATTGCATGTAAAACCTATTAATTAAAGGCCAATAGTACAGTATGCATACCTCAGTAACAACACGGGTACATACTACTTATTATTAAATTAGAACAAAAAATAGCTTTATTTATTAATATTGCCTATGCTATGACCACTCTAGTGTAGGGGGGAAATGCCTTCATTCATTTTTGTCACAAGCGTTTAGATCAATCAAAGCATCATTAGCAAGATTTACAATCTGGTCAAGTGCTTTGAGGATCAGAACATCCATGTTAACATCTGTGTCCGACTCCTCATGGTAGTTCTTCACTGGAAAAATGTTGTTCATTGGAACACCCAACCGATGACTACAGTTTTGCATCTGAAAAAAGAAAAAAAAAGTAATAATAGCAATAATAATCAATCATAATTAAAAACTAATACATTTACCACCAAGCCTTTAAATCAGTGTAAAAAGCTAGTTGCAAAACAAAACCTTATTTAATTCTTTAGTGAATTGAGACACTTTTATAATTTACAGGAATTTTCATGAAAAGAAAAATATATCTTGTTGATTGTACATGTCTATTTTTCTTTGGAGACTAAAATGTGGGAATTTGGATCAGGGCCCGGTTTCCCGAAAGCTTCTTATCGCTAAGTAGTTCTTAAGTTGTACCTTAACCTCTCTCTTAACATTATGGCGCGATTCCCGAAGCGTTCGTACGCCAAGTATCTCTTAGGTCACACATTCGTAAGGTTGGTCTGGACCAACCTTAATTCACTCTCAAGACGCTAGTCGCCGCCACTGAGCAGCAGTCTTTATAAATCAGCAGTGTATGCAAGCACATTATGGCACGTTATCAAAGTCGTATTAATGATGGAATATACTGTAGGCCTGTTTAAGAACTTTATTTTATTTAATATCAGAACTAATAGAGTGACTTTTAATTAGCCTGTTTTATAATTTGACTAATGCATTAAAATTGGCAATCACTGTTAATATTGAACAGTTGGCAAACAATTTGGCAGCGATACAGTGTGTTGTTGTGCTAAACTGAAGACGGCGCCATCCGCGGAGCCGTGTGGTTCATGTAAATTTTTCCTTTAGGCATTTACATTTAGGCATTTGGCAGACGCTCTTATCCAAAGCGACTTACATTTTTATCTTATTATACATCTGAGCAGTTGAGGGTTAAGGGCCTTGCTCAAGGGCCCAACAGTGGCAACTTGGTGGTTGTGGGGTTTGAACCTGGGATCTTCCGAACCGTAGTCCAATGCCTTATCCACTGAGCTACCCCTGGCCCCAAACTTCAAAAGGCAAAACTTCAGCCCTTTTTATATTTTCCCTGAGGTCGCTATTAAAAAAAAATGTTTCGCCTTCCAAAGCAACTGATTATGGAGCTTCATGACCTGCTCAGACCTGCACTTGCCAGGCCAACGCTTCGTACTTACGCTCTACGTCCCGATATCCAGCTGTTCACTGCTTTTTGTTTAAAATATATTTCACTGATCATTAGCCATCATTCATGACTGGATGGACTTTTCTTTTGACAAGTTTTATTTCATGTGACATTTTATTTATTTAAATGAGAAAATAAACTTGGGAATTTCAAACCCCGCATCCATTCATTTTTCTGAGTAATTGTAATGCTTAAAACCTCTACTCTGGCATCTCATCGTATTTATTCTCTAAGTGCGCTATACAACCCCAACAACTGACATAATTCACATTGTTTCGGAAGCTGGCGAAGAGTTTTAGCTGTTTGTCAATCACCTATGATTGTATACCCGGTTCGTTTCACCACTACAGATTACATGAAAATATTAGCGACAGTTTGGTGATTTCATTTATATATTTGTCTATTATGGCATGCTACTGATAAGTTAACCCATGTCGAAATAAATGTTTTTGGAAGAATTTAGTGCAATGTTTAATTTGCAAAGAAAGTGCTGTCTTTTTTAACGCTGTCATGCAAAATAAGTGAAAAATCGATTCCTGAGCAACCAATGTCAGCTAATTCAGGACCTTCTCTGTAGACAGCGGCTTGTAATGTCAGACATAAGAGGCAGCGACTTAAGAATACTCCTAAAAGACAGTTTGAGGAACACATATAGAAAAGTAATCACTTTATGTAAAATATATCTTAAGAGTCTTCTTAGTGCGCTAAAAGTGTGCATTATCGAGAAACCGGGCCCTGTTTTTAAAAGGGCTAAATAATTAGAGAAAACTTCAAGTTTTTTAATTTGTATTTATATTTATTTAGAATATATATGTTCAATCCCAGTATTGTAATATTATAAGTTATATTCAAATTATACACCATTAATTAAATAATTACCTTTTCTTTTATCTTCTTACTGGTGTAGACTTTAGTCAGGTCATTTTTAACCAGTTCGCAGTATGCATCCACTTTTGTCATGACGATTACTTGAGGCATATCTGTACAATAAGAAAATAATCAATGACAAGATTTTCTTATTACTTAGTTAAAGTTAATGCTGTGAACAATCCACAAAGAAATTCATATAAAGGCCACTTGTGTGACTCCGGACAACACGTGACAAGTACTGACGAACTTGTCACGTGTCATCATTTATGCCATAGCAACTATATATGGTAAGTATCTCTTTTTACTCCTCTGAAGTTAATAAAACAAGAATTGCTGGTTGTCTCGTTACCGAGAAAACCTACATTTCTCCTTCCTTAGAAAATGTCTGTAAACTCCATGAAGTCTGTTTGACCTCTAACTATTACAAAGTGCTATCTGCAAATACTCCTTTCATTTATGTTAAATAAATACACGTCCTTTTATAAGCAGTTTTAAAGCTGTTATAACAGTACTTACTATACTTTGAAGCCTCCTCTCGGATCTTTTTCATCTTTTGAAAAACCTTATCATCCATGCGCGACACATCATTAGCTGATATAATGTTGACCAGGCAGAAGATTTGATCAGAAACCCTGGGATTGTATTTGTAGTCGTCGTCATCCTCGGACACGGGGTTAGCAGGGCTAAACTGAAAGACATTAAAGGGATAAATATTACTCCCATTTTACTGTGTAAAACTCTGTTACTGTTACTGCTGAACTACTTTTGTACTGTGATGTTAACTATTCAGAAAATATTCTAACAAATGATACAATATATATAAATGATATAAAGTATAACAAATGCTAAAAGTAGGAGGGTCTCACTTTGTATCCTTCTTTCAGAAACCCCTTTAAGGCTGAGACAATGTCCAGTACGTGTGCACCTTTATCATCTGCAGGTTCAAGTCCCATGATATCATTGAAGACAAAAGGCAGAATGGAGCCGTCCTTTCCCCTGATCTCATGGGTTTTGTACTAAAAAACAAAGACACACATTGTTAAGGAGGTTTTTTTTTTTTTTTGCTTTGCATTCTTTGTGCCTCTACAGGAGCGAAAGCCCAGTTTAAGAATATGTTGATATTTAGGCAAGAAAGAATTTCAACTTGATGAAGGGCCAGGAGTAGCTCAGTGGTTAAGGCATTGGACTGCGGTTCGGAAGATCCCAGGTTCAAACCCCACAACCACCAAGTTGCCACTGTTGGGCCCTTGAGCAAGGCCCTTAACCCTCAACTGCTCAGATGTGTAATGAGATAAAAATGTAAGTCGCTCTGGATAAGAGCGTCTGCCAAATGCCTAAATGTAAATGAACTACAGAACTACACTGAGATGGTGAAAACATGAGTATTGCACTTACACAAAAAAATTCATATAAATGCCACTTGTGTGACTCCAGACAGCACGTGACAAGTACTGAAGTACTTACAACTTTTGTGAAACTGGTTTCAGATATTGCATTAACAAGAGCCCCAGAGGTGATTCGTCCTTGGAAAGCATTATTGATGGAATTTATAAAGCTGGACTTTCCTGCTCCGACTTCACCAACAATCAGAATTCTGACAAACTTAACATCAGGATTGCTGAGCTTAAAGTTCCTCAGTTTAACTTCTAAATCATGTTTATTCCTATCACACAAAAAGTCAGATAATAATTGGTAAAATATTAACTTTAAAGATTTATTTAATAAATGTTAATATTTTTGAAAAATGTTAACATAACTTACCCCCAAGGCATTTTTCTCCAAGGTTTATCAAATACTTAAAAATATATAATACAATAAATAAAAAAACGTAAAGATACAGTTTGCATTTTTTTTATACAACACACAAGTTTATGATGTAGCAAGTTGTCTATATGTTTGCCAGATGCATGCACAGTGTCTCTATTTCTCTTACATGCCTAAATAATAAATCTTACAGCACAAACATTATTCATCATTTAATTTAAAATTTTGGATTATTACTCATAAATTCTTTTTTAATAATAAAAAAAAATTAAGAACAATTGTAACTAAATAAGAATCTGTTTAAGTATGTAATAATAAGAGTGAAAAAATAAACAACATCTAAAACATAGAAGAGGACTAAGAAGTGTTTGTCCTACTGATCACTAAACTCACCCGGAGGAGATGGAGGTGGTGGAGCTGGTGATGGTGGAGCTGGTGATGGTGGAGCTTGTGGATGGGAAGCAAACCCGCCCATTTTATTTAATTCAATGAATCCAGATGAATCGTCTTGACAAGAGAAGTAGCCAAAATAAAAATAAATGTTTAATGTTGGTGTATAAATTAAAAGAGTGTGTGTGTATATATATATATATATATATATATATATATATATATATATAGAGAGAGAGAGAGAGAGAGAGAGAGAGAGAGAATTTTACTAATATAAATTTGCAAAGACATACTCACAGGTACGGTCTTAGTCAACTGTTCCAAAAGATTCATAAATCTAACTTTTATACCCTGAGTTGTTGAGGCTCAGCCTACTTTTTGTTTTACACACACACACACACACACACACACACACACACACACACACACACTTTAATCTGAAAGCACTGATAATGGCATGATTTACTGGAAAAAGAAAGTATAAGGATGTAGTACTGATACATTTATGGTGCTCACTACTGTTTATTGGGTTGGAGGTCTGTTATGGAATACTGAATATTTTCCTTTATTATTATCCTTATTAATTAATTAAATAAATTATTTATTTATTTATTTATTTTTATTTGTCATTATCAACCTAATGGGGTAGTTCAGTGCTGAAACTTGCTTAATTGGATTTTAATTTTAACTCTATATTCATACCTGATTTTTAAATATGTACAAACTTAAGTTTAAGAACATAATTTAAAGAAATGTAAGAATACATTTTATTACATTTATTTGTGAAAAAGTGACTGATGTGCCTAACTTTTTTCAGCAGGGTCTCTGTTTTACTGAACAAGCCGCGACTTTTCATAAATATGTAAGACCTATTGACACCTGACTCATTATTTAGACACCCCCAAGACTTTCATTAACTCAGTTTTGTGTTCAAAACAATCGGTGAGGTTTGTTTATTCTCGATTTTCAGTTTTTCTATGGAGTTAATTATGTGCCAAAATTTTACAAACAAACACAATCTGCTTTGCAAAAAAAAATCGACTTTCTCACAAATGTGCCCAACCTATTTTCTCACAAATGCAATGGAGAAACTTTCTCTTCCAAAACAGCAGTTGGCGCATTGGCCAATTTACTCTATTCTCCCGAGACCTCAAACAATGTGTTTATATGGTTTACCCCTATGTCCCAGAGGAATATGAGTGGGGAACAGTTTTGAGGTGTCTATTATATATCCAGACAGCCAGACATATTAACAATCCACTATCTTTAGGATAGAGCCCTGTAGGGGAATAATACAGTTATATCAAACCACAGCTACATTTTAATTAACTATTGAAGGCTGAAAGAACTGCCATTGGCTTTTTATATCCTTATGCGACATTATGCATCAAAATCTTTTATAATTAGTGATCATATCTTCAGCAACAAGAGGGGATTAATTTCCTCAGCCAGCAACAACATTCATTTTTTTTTTTTACAACATACAGATTATTTAAATGTTGATATGATCACTAATCATATCATAATGACAAAAGAAACGTCCTCTGACTTTCAACTGTTTTTACTTTCAGTAAACTTAATGTGTAAATATTTGTATGAACACTAAAAGAGTCAACACTGTAGGACATAAACTAAAAATGTTTCCCAATGTGTCCCTGAATGAAGGGAGGCTCAAAATCAAAAGTACCAGTCAGTATCTGGTGGCCACCAGCTGCTTGAAGTACTGCAGTGCATCTCCTCCTCATGGACTGCCTATTGCGGACAGTCTGAGCACTGATGGAGGGATTGTGTGTTCCTGCTGTGACTCGGGCAGTTGTTGTGGCCATCCTGTACCTGTCACGCAAGTGTGATATTCGGATGTACCGATCCTGTGCAGGTGTTGTTACACGTGGTCTTCCACTGTGAGGATGATCAGCTGTCCTTCCCGTCTCCCTGTAGCGCCGTCTTAGGTGTCTCACGGTGCGGACGTGGCGATTTATCGCCCTAGTCACATCAGCGGTCCTCATGCCTCCCTGCAGCATGCCTAATGCACGTTTACGCAGATGAGCAGGGACCCTGGGCATCTTTCTTTGGGTGTTTTTCAAAGTCGGTAGACAAGTCTTTTTAGTGTCCTGCGTTTTTAGAACTGTGACCTTAAATGCCTACTTTCTGTAAGCTGTTAAGGTCCTAACGACCATTCCACAGGTGCATGTTAATTAATTGATTATGGTTAATTAAACATGCATGGAAAACATTGTTTAAACCCTTTGCAATGAAGATCTGTAAAGTTATTTAAGTTATATAAGTATACTGTATTATATATATATATATATATATATATATATATATATATATATATATATATATATATATATAAAATACAGTATACTTATATACAGGGTGTCCCAAAAAAATTTACAAAATTTGAAATATGAAAATCTGAATAACTATACTGGGTAAATAAAATTAAATAGGCCTAATGTTGAAAAATTAAATATTTATTTATAAAAATTTTAACAACATATTCAAAGGCATATAAATTTTTTAATCAATTTGGCAAAGCTTCACACATGTTGAATAGGTGCAGCACCTCTGACATGACACATGTCAAGCCAGTAGTCCAGCTCCTGCCAAACACACAGTAGCATATCTTGCGTAAAATTTTCCAGCACCTGAATGATCCTCTGCTTGAACTCTTCTAGGCTGGTAGGGAGAGCGGGGATAAAGACTGTCCTTTCACATAACATAGAACAAAATCCTTAGGTGTCTTGTCAGGTGACCGTAGTGGCCATTTCAACAGCACATTGTAATTAAAACTGAAACAAAAAGTAAAAAGCAAATAAGTAGATCATTAAACTTTGTTAGTTTTTACACATCTCATAAAATTTTAGATCATTTTGAGCGAGAATTGGCCATGTTTTACATAAATTCAATTTTAAAAAACTATTTTTTTCATAAATGTTGTTAGACTACGAATTTATGTAAAAAAAAGACACCATGTATATTCTAGATTGTAAAACTCAAATAAAATCTAGATTACATTATGTGTAAAATTAAATATTCCACCCCTTATTGTCTAATTTTAAAAATCCACTATCCCAAAATATCATAGTGCGTCTGAGTAAATCATTTTTTATACAGTATAAATATCATGTATCACATGATTGATGATTGGAAACTGTTAACTTTAAATGTGTAAGAGCATGCTTCACTGTTGTACGGGCATCTTATTCCACAAGTTCTGACACAAATCTTTCTTAATGAACTGATTTACTCACAATGCGGACATCCATGAATTCTTTGTCTCTTCGTTTATTTTTTTACGTCAAACGTTCAACACTTGCAGTGTTTTCTTACCGAAATCCAATATGGTTACAACAACTTATTTGCTGTATCTTATTACGTTTTTTTGATTATGGTTAGATTACGGTCAATAGCTTGTGGCAGGGGTAGCTCAGTGGTTAAGGCATTAAACTACGGTTCGGAAGATTCCAGGTTCAAACACCACAACCACCAAGTTGCCACTGTTGGGCCCTTGAGCAAGGCCCTTAAACCTCAACTGCTCAGATGTGTAATGAGATAAAAATTTAAGTCGCTCTGGATAAGAGCCTCTGCCAAATGCCTAAATGTAAATATGTTCTCCACATCTTCCGTATCCTAATAACTTCTACCGTGTGTAATAGACATGCAACTGCGCAATTATGGAATGACGTCACAGAACACATTACGATTATCATAAATGAATGTCTAATTAATAAACTTTAAATAAACACAACAACAGAATCCTAAAAATGAAATATGGCTCTTACAACTGTAAACTAAAAGAGAAAGTCTTTTAAATAATGCTGCATTCCTTTGCACCTATTTCTCTCCCTCTCTCTCTTTCGGTCTTTCACACAGTTAAAAAATATACACCCTAAAAAATGCTGGGTTAAAAACAACCCAATCTGGGTTGTTTTTAACCCAGCTGCTGGGTAACTATTGGACTAACTAAATGCTGGGTCATATTTAACTATAATGCTGGGTTAATTCTACCACATAAATTGGTTAAATGTTCTACCCAGATGTTGGTTCATTTTAACTGGAATGTTGAGTTAATTCTACCTCACAAATAGGTTATTATTATTTTCATGTTTTACAGTGAATCTGTAAAAAAAAAAAAAAACTACCCACGTCTATTAAACAGTTAAATTACTTTGATATACTGGTTTATTACAAAAAAAAAAAAAAAACTTAAAAGTTTTGCAAACCATACATACAGTATATGCAATAAACAACATCCTATTAAATGTTCATAGAAAAAACGTTTATTTTTCAAAAGCACAAGAACAGATAATCAACAGCGACATCATTACTATACTATTACTCATAAGGGCAGAATGGAGTAATAACACAAATAGGCTGAGGCAGCTTCTACAGAGCAGGATCTCTTTGTGACATTAGACATCTTTTCTGCAGAACAAAACTATCCAGCCCTGGTTCCGTTTTAACATACAAACACTGTCTATGACTTTTCAAGTAGGCCTTGCTATTTCATAGCAACATTACAAAAGGTCCTATACAGGAGCACACTACTTTGGAGTATATAAAAATATAAAATGCCTTGAAGCACACATCAACCGCCCCAAGTAGTGTGCATTGCTCCAGGGCCTGTCCCACCAGAATGACGAATGCCTGAGAGCAGCGCTGGTCATTATCTCCCAACGTCAGGATGTACAGTAGGGGTACGGCCTTGACACTTCAGCCTGCTGGAGGTATTCCACCATGTTGGTGCCAACCTTAGAAAGAAATGAAAGAAAGTTAAAAATTTGTTGAATAACAAAGATTAAACTGAATAAGACTATCAATTTAATGTGTAATAGGATTTATACTAAATAAAAAAATTACAAAGCTAGGGTATAGGTAACCTGAAACAAATACATGGAGACAGCTACTACCAAAAATTAAATAAGCAAAATAAGCATGGCTTTTGGGATAAAGCTCATATATATATGAGCTTTATCAGACTAGTTGATCTTGTGGTCTGCGTTGATTTTAAGCTAATTACCCAGGAGATGCATTGTCATAGCTGGGGTCATACTGGCACATTACAATCACCCAAATATTAATACTTCCATCTAGTAGGTATCTGTACAGCTTACTGATAGTTAATTTAGCCTGAGTCACAAGCAACTTTGGTTAAAGAGGGCTACCTGGTTAGCTTACATGCAGCAGTCATATTTGCATACTACTTGCTAAAGGGGGAAAGGTGTAAAATATTGTTATAACTCGGGAGAAATGCGGGCGACTTTTGACCGCGGAGTAAATTACTAGCTAATGAATAACGGGAGGTTAGCAGGTGTGTATATTTGTGAGAGGGTCAGTGTTTTGTAACACCCCAGCATTTTATTGTTTCAAGCAGTGAGATTAATAAAGTTAATTCTAATGTTAATGTGGTTGCTAACGCTAGCAACCTAACTAAATGCTAGCGGCATGCTAATACTACAGTTAACAGTTTCGTCACCCTGCAAACATTCTACAGAGAAAGATAAAAAGCTCAGACATCTTATCCGTTTCTTTCACACACAGGTGGGGTTCTGTGGCTAACTATAGCAGCTATTGTCAGCTAAATTAACTTACCTCAGACCAGCCTGAAAGTTTAATTGTAACCTTAACACGGTAACAGTAATAAATCTTACATATAGTAATAATATTTCAGTCATATGTGACTTAGGTGAGTGAACATGTGTATACAGACCTTGTATTTAACGTAATTTTCCCTTAAATGAACCGTCATCAGCGGTGTGGGAGCTCAAGAGAGACACGAAGCTCTGACTGACAGCCGTTGAATCCACCGGTGAACTTTGGGGGAGGGGCCACCAAACTTCAACCCAGCAGCTGGGTTACACAAAAACTACCCAACTCTCTGTAAATAACCCAGAAAAATGACCCAACAGAGGCAACCCAGCGCTTGGGTAGAAAAAACAACCCAGCGTTTTTTAGAGTGTATATTTTTATTGTTATATACTGTATCAGTTATAACAATACTATATATACACAAAGGAACCCCACCTGGCATTTTTATTACACCTCACATGATGATACAGGAGATTTTTATCTAACACACTATGTGTGTAGTTCCAAATAACTGAATCTTCAGCCTATTACAATCAACTAGAGGACCATCAGTTAAAAGAAACAGTTAAAAATATAAGGTTAACATAAAATACAGTGCAATCAGTTTAGACAAAGTACAGTGCTCATTTAATAAATGCACTGAATTTAAATGTGACTAATGTGATAGCACATCTGATCTCTTCTGGAAGCTGGTTCCAACTGCAGGTAGCATAATGACTAAAAGCTGACTTCCCTTGTTTTGTGTGAACCCTTGGTATTTCTAGCTGACTCAATCCTAATGATCTGAGCGGTCTGTTAGGTTTATATTCAGTTAGCATATCTGTAATGTATTTAGGTCCTAGGCCATTGAGCGATTTATAAACAAGTAAAAGTACTTTAAAATCTATCCTTGATGTCACAGAAGTTCAGTGTAAGGACCTGAGGACTGGTGTGATGTGCTCAGATTTTCTAGTTATAGTCGGAATCCTGGCAGCAGCGTTCTGGATGAGCTGCAACTGTCTAATGGTCTTCTTGGGAAGGCTGGTGAGGAGACCATTACAATAATCCACCCTGCTGGTGATAAAGGCATGGACAAGTTTCTCCAAGTCTTGATTGGTGTTACGTGTTAGATGTTATTGGGGATGATCTGTACCATTTAAGTGAGATGTTTAAAAAGCTAAAAATGGCCCAGCACCCACTTACCTCTCTGCGCTAATTACATCACGCACTGCACCACGTTCCCTCCGATCCTCCAGCATTCCTCTAGATGTCCGTACATCAGAGACTTTGACTATCTTTAAACGACGACTCAAGACGCATCTGTTTCTCCAGTACTTGGACTACCCCCCCCCCCGAAAAAAAAAAAAAAAAAAACCCTCTTCCCAGTTGTGTTGGACTAATGGCACTTAGTTATTAACCTAGTTAACCCAGTGTAAGTATGTATCCAATGATGTAATAAGAGTAATAATAAGCTCTGGATAAGAGCGTCTGCCAAATGCCTAAATGTATATGTAAATGTTTTTGCCACTGGGGTAAACCGTGAAGAAAATCCGTGAGGCAAGTAAATAAGGTACTTATTTTACTCAATTTCAAAATGTAAAACAAATGATGACTTCAAGAGAAAAGAAGAAAAACTGAGTGATGCCAAAAGAAAGAAATTATCAAAAGCAAATGAAATTCTAATAACGAAACCCCAACACAAATAATCTAACTACCAAATGAAAATTCTAGAAATGAACCCGGAAGCTTCGGCGCATACGACACCCAAACTAAACTACTCTAACTAATAATACAAAGTGCAAAGGTGGTTGTCACTCCCTACTTATTATTAACAAACAAAAGTTAAGTTTAACCTTTCTCTTGATTATTTTAGCAAGACTTAAATAACAATCGAAGCTAGATTGGTCAAAGCAAAGCAGTGCTTAATGCTCATTACAAACATCATTCAGTAGCAGGTGTTATATAGTTCAAGAGTTTGAACAAACAAAAGCAAGATCAGGCTAACGAATAACCAACATTGACAAAACACAGACTAAACACAGCAAAGCGTAAAACAACAACAAAATGCAATTAGCACAAAATGCTCGCCTGCCGACCGAAAAAACAGTCGCCCGCCGGCCGGAAAGCAAGACGACTGACAGCAAGCCAAGGGAGCCCCGCCACCTTTATGACGACAGGTCCAAGCTCATTGGAGGATTGGTGAACCCCGGACAACCAGTGTGTTGATCCTATACTTTTAAAGAGAAGAGACAAAGAAACAGATAGGAAAAGAAACAAAACAATACCAAAAACAACAAGTACACCAGGAAACATAACAATTGAAAACAAAACATCTAATTCTTGCAATTTTCTTAAGATGATAGTATGCTGATTTAGTTACTGCTTTGACATGACTACTGAAACTAAGTTCTGTCTCCAAAATCACTCCAGGATTCTTGACTTGATTTTTAGTTATTTGACCCCTAGAGTGAAGGTATGCATTGACCTTCAGAGCTTCATCTTTGTTTCCAAATGTAGTTACATCAGTTTTCTCCTTGTTTAACTGAAGAAAATGTTAGCATATCCCCCTTTTAATTTCTTCAATGCATTTGCAGAGGAAGTCAAATGGGCTGTAGTTATTTGGAGATAAATGCTAGGTAAATCTGGATATCATTAGCATAGCTGTGATAGGCAATTTGGTTCTTTCTATTATCCGACTTAACAGGAGCGGTGCAAGAATTGAGCCTTGTGGGACTCCGCACGTCATGGACGTCCACTTAGACTTAATAATACTTATTATTAATAATACTTATTACTTAATAATAACACATAATAATCTCTCCCTTCTAAGTAGGACCTGAACCATTTGAGTACCATGCCGGAAAGTCCGCCCAGTTTTCAAGTCTTTCTATTAGTATGTTATGATTGACATTGTCAAACGCCACGCTAAGATCTAGCAGTACCAGCACTGATATTTTGCCAGAAACATAATTCAAACGAATGTCATTTATTACCTTTATGAGCGCTGTCACTGTACTGTGATGCGCTCAGAAACCAGATTAAAAACTTGAGTCTAAGTGATTGTTCAGCTGATTAAAAACAACCTTTTCAATAATCTTACCTATAAAAGGAAAATTTTATACCGGTCTGTAGTTATTGAATATTGTATTATCAAGTTTTCTCATTTTCAGAAGTGGATTTACAACTGCAGTTTTCAGAGAGTTCGGAAAAGTCCCAGAGAGAAGTGAGGTGTTCACCACTTCTAAAAGATCTGCTTCTAAACAGTTTAACACACTTTTGAGAAAAGATGTGGGAAGTGTGTCGAGGTCGCAGGTTGACAATTTGAGGTGCTGTACAATTTCTCAGAAGATTTTGCTATCAATTGCTTGAAAGACAGACATAGTAACTGTTTTTAAAGGGTTGTGTTTGAGTTGTTCTTTAAACCCTCTGCATACCTTGAGGATCTGTTAATAGCCCTTCTAATATTAATCATTTTCTCAGAGAAAAGGCAAGCAAACTTATTGCATTTGCTGTCGCAAAGCATTTCAATGTTAATCTGATTTGGTGGGTTTGTCAGTCTCTCAACAGTAGCAAAAAAAGTGTGTTTGTTGTTTAACACTAGAAGCGCTGCGCCAGTGTCACCTACTTTTAACGTGATTCACCGGTCATTTGACCGCCTATTGTTTTAAATGGGAAGCTGTCCCTGACACACAATAATCGCTTTTACCCAAAGCAAATAGGGTTATTCAGTGTGTATATGTAACTATCTCAGGTTTCATTCCATATATATATATATATATATATATATATATATATATATATATATATATATATATATAATGCTTCTGTGAAATATCGACAATTCGCCATTCATTCCTGCGTTGATAATCAGTGATATTTTATAAGGATTTAGCTCTACTTAAATTTATAATGTTTTAAGAAAATTCATTAGTTTTTTTATTCTATTTGAAGCTTTTGAACATATCGGATGTTTGTTTTGTTTAGATGGAGCAGGAGCAGTGATTTAGTTCTCAACTCGCTTCCGTGAAATTACCGCTAAAACAATGTAATGACCACTTCTCAGGATATAAAGCTTTATTATTTATGATAAGTTGATAAGTGTATGTTTTTAAAATATTTGTAGACATATATGTAACAACGCGGCTCTCGCGAGGGGCATAAACTGTTCAGAAGGGGCAGATCCGCGCAGACATTTATACACGTTGTTGCCAGGCAACGCCGGCGTCAGGCCTTTAGCCTGAATGAGCCGCACCTGGCAGCGTGTTTATATAAAGGGTCGTGATACCGCGACACTTCGTGTGAGCATTAGGTCGCCCCCGTAAAAGGTGTCAGGGCCAAAGACAAAGCGCGCTGACAAAGACACAGGCAAAGCACAAGCCTCTGTCTGTCTAAGACGCCGGCGCGAGAAAGAGAGAGAGAGAGAGAGAGAGAGAGAGAGAGAGAGAGAGAGAGGGATAATGAGGGAGAGCGACAGGCATCGGTTAGTGTGCTAAACTAAACTTCAGGGTCAAGTATTTTAGGGTCAAGCGATTTTATTTAAAAAGTATTACATATATAATAGCATGCATCTTTATACATTTGGAATCTGCATCTACATTTTCTGTTACATGTATAGAATTAGTTTCAGCTGAAACTCATGATCAGTGGTGTTGGGGTACTTAGTGATAAATAGTTTTAGCCAAATCATTAAAACTAACAATAGACTATGGCACTCTATTGAGAGGGGATTCGAATGTGTTATTCATTTATTTATCCTCTACAAGGGCGCTAACTGCACAGACCAAACTGTTATCTTCTTGTACTGTTCTAAAAATTCTAAATATAAACAAACAAAATACAGCTTTTTTTCTCAGAGGTAAACGGAAAAGTGAAGTTGTTCAGCTGTTTAGTGTCACTACGCAGATGTTACACCCAGTGTAGTTACCATAATCTTTGGTTTAGTTCTCATTGAGTGGCCACACATCACTTTCACAATTCCACATTCCCGATTAGGCGCGTGGTCCGTTGCCTTGCAACACCGAATGAAATGAGGCATAATCGTGGTGTTTGTTTCGTTTATGACATAGCATAGTTTATTATCTGCTGTGGTAGATCTGATTTATTCAAACCCAATAATAAAGCTTTATATCCTAAGGAGGGGTCATTACATTGTTTTAGCGACAATTTCACGGAAGCGAGTTGAGAACTAAATCGCTGCTCCTGCCCCATCTAAAGCACAGTCACACTAAACACACATCCGAGAAGTTCAGAAGCTTCGAACTGACTCAACAAACTTATGAATTTTCTTAAAACGTTTTAAATTAAGTAGAGCTAAATCCCTTAATCTTTTTATAAAATATCGCTGATTATTAACGCGGGAATGAATGGCGAATTGTCTATATTTTACAGAAGCATATATATATATATATATATATATATATATATATATATATATATAAACTGCATATATGGAATGAAACCTGAGATAGTTACATATATACGCACTGAATGATGCATAGTTAGTATGTGCGATCCCTTGCGCCATCTGCTGAGAGAAATGAAAATCGCAGGTTGGAAAAGGCAGGAAACGGCATGACCGGTGCGCAGCTGTCAGCAATTTTACGCAAAATAGCTTTATACTGGCTTTTACTGGTGCGATTTTGAAAATGTAAGCATGCAGGGTGATTAGGCTCACAGATCTAGGAAAAGTCATGAAAGGGGGGTCCTGGAATTTGATCGAGTGTAAATTATTTTTTTTCCCCCATTGCGGTCAAATGACTCAAATGCTTTGCGCTTCTAGTGTTAAGTTCTTGTTTATTATGTTTGAGAAGAAGGTCTGTCTAGCTGTGGCTAGTTCCACATTGAAAGCATAAAGGCTGTATTATGGATGCTATTGTGAATTTCATGTTTCGTCTTCCGCCACATCCGCTCAGCTTTTCAACATTATCTTTTTATACTCTGATGATTTTCTCCATGGTGATTTCTGTCCGCCTGCCTTTTGGACCTTTTCCAGAGCAACATCATCAATAACATTCCTAACTTTTGAGTTAAAGGAATCAAGGAGAAGATCAACAGAGTCTGCAGAAATGCTTGATGTTAAAGATATAGCCTTCATAAATAGTGCACTAATAGTGAGATTCACTTCCCATTAATGAATCTCTTTCTGACAAAGATGGATCTAAATTCAGTGGTAACTGAGAAATACAGTAATCAAAGAAAATACAGAAGTGATCAGATACTGCTACATCCATAATAAAAATGGATGAGATGTTTAGACCCTTACTGATGAGTAAGTCTAGAGTGTGTCCACGATTATGTGTGGGTTAGGTCATGCTGAATTAGGTCAAAAGTATTTAATTCACTTATTTTTGTTTTATTGATTTCTGCATTAGCAATGTGAATATTAAAGTCCCCTGTTATAGCAAAACAGACAGATTCTAGAGAAATCATTGATAGCAGTTCAGTGAACTCTTCAATAAAGTCTGTGAAGTATTTTGGAGGTCTGTAAATAATGATAAACAGAATGCGTGGAGCACATTTTAGCAAAATACCTAGATATTCAAAAGACAAATATTGACCAAATGACACTTGCTTGCATTGATAGACATCTTTAAATATAGTAGCTACACCTCCACCTCTCCTAACAGTTCTGCAGACACTCATGAACGTGAAGTTAGGAGGGACGGTTTTATTTAGGACTGTTGCACTGCAGCGTCTTCTAGCCAAGTTTCATTTAAAAACATAAAATCCATTTGTTTGTGGAAAAATTATATTTTTTAGCGAGTAAATATTTAAAAATGCAAACTTTATGACATTACCTTCTGTCCCCACGCTGATCTTACTTTGATGCATATTAGGTCGTAGATTAGATGGGTCAGCTGTATGGCTTGAGAAGGCTTTAGACTTTCTACTGTTCCTGCTTGTTCTGTAAACATTTGTGAATGATATTGCTATCATACGGGGACCCGACAAACATCACTGAGAGCTTCTATCTAGCTTCAGACCTGATAGAGGAGGGGGGTTTGAGCCCAGCAGCGTTGGAGGGCTCTCACAGTAGGGGAGGGCAAGCTGGGGCCACAGGCCTTGGTGGCGGTGGAGCTCGCTGTTTTTTGTTGGCATCTGGGGCCTAACTCCATGGAAAAAGGTGTCAAGTCAGGTGACCGTAGTGGCCAGTTCAACAACACATTGTAATTATAACTGAAAGGAAAAAGTAAAGCATTAAACTAGATCATTTTGAGCAAGAATTGGCCATGTTTTACATAAATTTATGTTGTTGGACTACGAATTTATGTAAAATTCTGTGGGACACCCTGTATATAAAATCTAGATTACATTACATGTAAAATAATATACTCCACTCCTTATTTTCTAATTTTAAAAATTACAGTTTAAGTTTATGAAAATCAAAAATCCACCATCCCAAAATATTAAAATGCTTCATAGTGCGTCTAAGTAAATAATTTCTCATACAGTATAAATATCATGTATCATGTGATTGATGATTGGAATCTGCTGACTTTTATCTGTGTAAGAGCATGGTTCACTGGAAACTAAAAGAAAAAGTCTTTGCTGCATACCCTCCATTTACACTCATTTATCTCTCTCTCTCTCTCTCTAGCTCTTTCACACAGTCATATATTTTTATTGTTATATATCAGTTGGGCAGTGATGGCCTTGGCTGATTGGAAGGTTGGGAGTTCAGGCCCGAGCAATGCCAAGCTGTCACTTTTTGATTATCAAGGAAAAAGGCAAACAGTCAAGGCAGTAAATCACTGTGAAAGATATTTGAGTGCTTTTTGTTTCAGTTTGGTTTGATAAAGTATCTATATCCTCTTGAGACCTAAATGTCCTCATATAAGGACATGAGACTTTCTTTTAGCCTATAAATCCTGTAAGATCCTCATATAAGGATGGTTATGGTATAATTCTTTTGGAAAACTTTTTCTTGCTTAAAGACAAGTTCATATATTCATTGCGATAATAAAGAGAAATGGTGAGATTAATCTGCAGCGCACAAACCAGGAAATTTCGGGTCTCAGAAGGATAATAGCAGCAATATAAAGGAACACACACCCCCAAAAAATCACACCCTAGAAATCAGTCAAATCTAATAAATATTTTACTTGCATGTTTTTGACCAAAAGCATTAGAACAAAACAAGAATGTAAAAAATGTATGTGTTAACCAACAAAGTCACAAAAAAGAACACAAAATAAACTCTTGACTGGGGCTCACATGTTTTTACTTTTATGTCTATTTAGTGTGTCTTTCAGATACTTTGGAAGAGGTGCTTGATTCTCTTTTGAATGAAAATTATGTATACTCATACAGGGTGTCCCAAAGAAATTGTCATAATTTGAAACATGAGAATCTGAGTAACTACAAATCCTGGGACAACAAAATAAAATAAGCTTATTGTTGAAAAATAAAATATTCATTTTTAAAAATTTCAACAACATATTCAAAGGCATATAGATTTTTGAATCAATTTCACAAAGCTTCACACATGTTGAATAGCTGCAGCACCTGTGACACGACACACGCAAGCCAGTAGTCCAGCTCCTGCCAAACACACAGTAGCATATCTTGCGTAAAATTCTCCAGCACCTAAATGATTCTCTGAGTAAATTCCTCTAGGCTTGTAGGGAGAGCGGGGATAAGGACCGGTCCCTTCACATAACACCATAGAACAAAATCCTTAGGTGTCTTGTCAGGTGACCGTAGTGGCCATTTCAACAGCACATTGTAATTATAACTGAAACAAAAAGGAAAACATTAAACCTTGTTAGTTTTTTACATGTCTTATTAAATTTTTAGATCATTTTAAGTGCGAATTGGCCATGTTTTACAGAAATTCATGTTGTTAGACTACAAATTTATGTACAACTTTTTTGGACACCCTGTATATTCTAGATTTTAAAACTCAAATAGAATCTAGATTACATAACATGTATAATGAAATATTCCACACCTTTTGTCTATTTTTTTTATTTTAGTTTATAGCTCATGAGAATCAAAAATCCACCATCCCATAATATCATAATGTTTTATAGTGCGTCTGAACAAATAATTTTTACAGAATAAATATAATTTATCCCATGATTGATGATTGGAACCTGCTAACTTTTATCTGTGTAAGAGCATGGTTCACTGTAAACTGAAAGAGAAAGTCTTTTAAATAATTCTGCACACCCTCCCTTTACACCCATTTCTCTCTCTCTCGCTCTCTTTCTTACTCACTCTCACTCTCTCTAGCTCTTTCACACACAAAACACACACACACACACACACACACACACACACACACACACACACACAGTCCTTTTTAAGAGTTGATTTACAGTTAAGTGGATGTAAGTTAGACCACTATTAGCATTGTAAATGTTATTGTTTCACTCATTATCTAAATAAGCAGACATTCATCAACATATTTCATAATGACACCATATTACATTCAAGGCACAATATACTGTAACACCTGTGCTACCGCGGCCTCAGGGAAAGAGATCGTAATCTCCGGACTACTGAGCCGCCGCTTTGTCTCCCCCTAGTGTGTCTGCTTGTGTATGTTCTCACTAATATCACTAAAATACATTCACCTGTGTCTCCTTGTGTTACCCTACTTAAACCAGCCGACCCCGTAGCTACCTGTCCATCCACCGTTGGGGTTACTATACTGTTTGTATGCTTGTTCGTAAGAACTATTGTATTTTGCCTGTTTTCAGAATTTAAAAGATTTAGAAGTCCGTGGGCAAATCCCTGTGGTGCATTCCACAAGAGTTAAAGACTTTAAGTTGAGTTTCTGGTGAAAGACATTTTTTGTTTCTGTTAACAAATTTAAAGAATAAACTACTCTTGTGACATCACCTGCATTTGCGTCCGACCTTGGTGTAGCGAAACATGACATATACAAACACTACAATATACAAAAATACAAGGCACACTTCATAGACGTTTTAGTTTATTGATAACTCTAATCATTTAATGTTGTGAAAATTCGTGTGTTGCACTTATGTCCCTGAGGCACTGGGATTTGATGCCCTACTGCGGTTTGGCACCAGAACTTGGGGTTTGCTTTTCTCAATGAGTCAGTTTCTTAAAATCAGAGCCTTTCTGTCATGGTTGAAAATGGTTTAAAATGCAATGTTCAATTAATCATAAAATAAATTGTTTAGTCGTTCTGGTCAAACCATTAAGTCTTTTTTTACTGTATCTTTCCTGAAAAAAAAAAAAAAAAAACTACTTATGGCTCTGATGATGTCCTATGAATTTGTAACTGCTTGGTCTACTTCAGGTCCCTTTATGTCATTGATGACAAATGGCAAATATGAACCATTCTTATCTTTAATGTTTGTTACATAATTTTTTTGTAAAGCTTCTTGTTTAAATCTGAAATTACAGCATTACGGCCTATGATGACCCTCTGATACAGTATATATATATATATATATATATATATATATATAGTCGTGGCTAAAAGTTTTGAGAATGACACAAATATTAGTTTTCACAAAGTTTGCTGCTAAACTGCTTTTAGATCTTTGTTTCAGTTGTTTCTGTGATGTACTGAAATATAATTACAAGCACTTCATACATTTCAAAGTCTTTTATCGACAATTACATGACATTTATGCAAAGAGTCAGTATTTGCAGTGTTGGCTCTTCTTTTTCAGGACCTCTGCAATTTGACTGGACATGCTCTCAATCAACTTCTGGCCCAAATCCTGACTGATATCTCTCAAAGCTGTAGTGATGTTTTCTGCTTTTATTAAGTAGTCGGTAACACTCTCGTTGCCCATCATGCGTCAAATTTTTATCCGTGGCTTAGTCTTCCCCGAATAATTCTCTTTTAGTATTTTTAGGGCTTTTCTGCAATCATCATCAGCTTCATGTCTTATCAGCTATAGACTTTTATCATAAGTCAGTCTTATTAGTTCAGCATAACAATCAGCATTCTTCTGTCTATCTTCGGCTAGCTGTTCAGCGTTAACATCAACTGGCTCTTAGAATCTTTTAACTTTAAAGTATGTAAATAACCTAATAGTCTTGTTTCCCAAAAGTCATATTTATCTTTAGATCCATCAAACAGATGTCGAGGCAGGTTCTACACAGGGGCAAATAAATGTCTTGCCCCATCAAATCAAAGTTTTGAAATGTTGAGAAAGCACATGTCAAATTTGGATTCTTCAAACAGAAAGAGCAGGTGAAAAGTCGCGGCAGGGAGTTAAAAGGAACGGATCTTAGCGTAAACGACCAGTTTCCCAAAGAGATCCTGGAACGGCGCAAAATTCTGTTTCCAATTCGACGCTCTCTAATCCAGAAGGGCTCCCGAGCGGTCATCGCCGTGGACCGTCTCTACGTGAACGGCCAGCTCTACCGCGACTCCAGTACAACTCCCTGGCTTTACTAACACCATTCCAGATAAGAATCCGCTTTATTTCTTATATTTCTTCGTTTTTCTTCCAGTAATCGAATTTGATATGTTACCACGATACCGTCAGTCTCTACAGCGTTTAAATGTGGTTATATTAATGTTTTTCTTTCTGTCAAGTTTCTTATTCTTTTTTTTTTTTTTTTCTTTTTTTTTTTAGTATTTTTCATGCATCCCCTCCTGTTTTCTTCTTTCCCCCTTCTGCTGTCTTTCTTAATACTAACCTCTCTCACTGTACTGATCACCCGCCTTATTTACACACACACACACACACACACACACACAGCACTTTATATCTTTACACATCGGCACGACACGACCAAATATACATTCACTCAGCGTCAATACTACCACACCGTACTCTTAGCGCACACAGACATACAGGACATACTGTATTCACACACACACACACACACACACACACACACACGCTCGCTCATATTTCATTCATCTAAGCTTCACACACAGCAGGCAATACTAGCTACACACACACATCCATGGGTGCACTAAGGCTTGTCACATGGAATGTGAATGGAGCTGGCTCCAGAGAGAAGAGATTAAAAATATTCTACCAACTTAAAAGACTACAAGCAGACGTTGTTTTATTACAAGAGACTCATAGACCTGCCACAGCTATAGATGAACTTAAAACAGCTGAGTTCCCTAATGTGTTCGCAGCCTGCTATAACTCTAGGCAAAGGGGGGTAGCAATTTTATTACATAAAAATGTTACATTTACAGTACTCAACACAGTTATAGACCCAGAGGGTAGATATCTAATCATTAAATTATCTATATTTAATAAAAAGTTATGTATTGCCAGTATATATGGTCCAAATGTTGATGACCCCTCCTTTTTCCACACTTTTTTTACTGCACTTTCTGAACATCTAGACTGTACACTGATTCTTGGTGGAGACTTCAACTTTGGACTAAATAAAGAAAGGGACAGGCTCAGCACAGCTGGAACTCAGCGTAATTGGGAATCCACTAATATAGTTAAACAGTACATGAGCGACTACGGACTTTGCGATGCATGGCGATCTCTTCACCCCAACTGTAGAGAATATACTTTTTTTTCAAAAGTTCATCACAGTCACTCTCGTCTGGATTATTTTTTAGTCAGCAGCTCACTGCTGGGTGACATTTCAGACACAGAAATACACACCATAGCTGTCAGCGACCATGCTCCTGTATCTTTAACTTTAAAAAACAAGAAGGACACTCCACCAAGTAAAAACTGGAGATTTAATACATCATTGCTTAAAGATGAAGATTTTATTAATTATTTTAAGAAAGAATGGGCTTTATATCTAGACTATAACGACCAGCCTGGAACTTCAGCATCTGTTCTCTGGGAAGCAGGCAAAGCTGTGATGAGAGGTAGAATAATCTCATTCTCATCACATAAAAAGAAAAGAGAAAATAAACATATTCAGGAATTAGAAGAAACAATCAAATCTCTAGAAGAAGCTTATGTATCCTCTCAGGAGAAGGAAATATTGAAGAAAATATGTAAAGCAAAACTAGAATTAAATGAAATTATTGATAAAAATACTCAGTTCTTAGCACAAAGACTCCGCTGGCAAAACTTTGAATCTGGTAACAAATCTGGTAAATTCCTAGCTAACCAGTTAAAAATAAATAAAGAAAAAACAACTATATATGCTGTTAAAAACTCAACTGGAGACACAGTATATGACCCTGAAAGAATAAATAATACTTTCAGGGACTTTTATGAATCTCTTTATTCACCACAGATGAACCCGTCTAAAGAAGAAGTTGACCAGTTTCTTGATCATATAACTCTTCCGAAATTATCAGACAACCAAGCGATGGCATTGGATTCTCCACTGACATCAGATGAACTCCAGGAAGCCTTGAACAGTATGCCCAATAAAAAGGCTCCAGGTCCAGACGGCTTCCCAGCGGAATTCTATAAAGAATTTTGGACAATTCTGGCACCAACATTCAACAGAATGTTGCAGGAATCTAAGGAAAATGGTAGACTCCCGCCAAATATGAATTCTGCTAACATTAGTCTCTTACTAAAACCAGGTAAAGACCCGGTACTGCCTAACAGCTACCGTCCAATATCACTTATTAATGTTGACATTAAAATAATCTGCAAAACGCTCTCAAAAAGAATAGAGAAGGTAACCCCTCTCATAATCCATCCAGACCAAACTGGTTTCATAAAAGGAAGGCACTCCTCAACAAATACGCGCAGACTACTTAACCTGATAGACTATTCATGTAATAAAAACCTTCAAATTACAATATTGTCTCTAGATGCAGAAAAGGCTTTTGATAGGGTTAATTGGAATTTTTTATTTGCAACTTTACACAAATTTGGTTTTGGAAACTCCTTCATAAACTGGTTAAAAATATTATATAATTCTCCAACAGCATGTGTCAGGACAAATGACCAAACATCCTCCAGCTTCCATCTTAAGAGGGGCACCAGGCAGGGATGCCCTCTCTCCCCTTCACTTTTTGCAATTTTTATTGAACCACTAGCAGCAGCTATTAGACAGACTATAGCGATTAAAGGCATTAAATGCAAGAATATAGAACATAAAGTTAGTCTTTATGCAGATGATGTGTTACTTTTTCTCCAGCATTCACAAACCACTCTCTCTGAGGTAATTACATTAATAAACTCTTTCTCAAGAATCTCAGATTATTCAATAAACTGGTTAAAATCTACTGTTCTTCCGATTAACTGCTCCTTTCAGTCCTCCTCCTCCACTCCACTACAATCTGGAAATATTAAGTATTTAGGTATTAATGTCTCACCTAGGCTCGCAGATTTAACAAAATTAAACCACATTCCACTCTCAAAGACGATAGAAGATGATCTAACCAGATGGAAGTCTCTACCCATATCACTCATGGGAAGGGTAGCTTCAATAAAAATGATGGTTTTGCCAAGAATTAATTACCTATTTGCAATGATCCCAAGCAAACCGTCATCTGACTGGTTTAGATCTCTAGACTCCTCCATCTCTAAATTCCTTTGGAAAGGTAAACCCCCGCGTATTAGCTTAAAAACACTACAAAAGGCCAAGGACAAAGGAGGTCTAGATCTGCCGAACTTTCACCACTATTTCTTAGCCAACAGGCTTCAACACATATCAGGGTGGTTAAAACACACCCTCTTAGATGAGCCTTGGCTAGATGTAGAACAGGCACTATGCAATAATATAGAGATTTCAGATCTACCATTCATTAGCTCAAACATCAAACGACATGTTTGCTTCAAAAGTATCAGTATCAGCTCCTCTCTGACAGCATGGTGGGAGTTTCTTAAAATGACTGAGTCTTCACTAATCCCATGCAAACGCACTCCCATATGGAACAACCCTGACATAGTACAAAACAATAATATGATAAACTTCAGGGACTGGGGTGGTAAAGGTATTAAATACTTGGAACATATATTCGAAGGGACAGATTTTATTCCTTTTGATATATTGGTCAATCAATATGGGATGAACAAGAACAGATTTTTAGAATATCAACAAGTTAAATCTATAATAAAAAAGAAATTTAATTCCGATCGTATCAAATTACAAATACCACCAAGAGTGGCAGAATTCCTTAACCTCAGGACCCCCAAATTATTATCTAAAATATACAGGACACTATCCAAAATAGATGAATCAGTATCGATTCCTATTGCAAAATGGGAGGCAGATTTATCAGTCAGCTGGGACCACAATTTCTGGTCTCAGATATGTTTAAAACCTTTTGAACTGATTAGAAATCCCAGTTTACAATTAATACAATACAAAATTCTGCATAGAGTGCACTACACAGGTCATCGGATGTTCCGGATGGGTCTTACAGCTTCTAACAACTGCTCACACTGCCAAAACAACATACCTGACAATTACATACATGCTCTATGGTTCTGTCCACCTGTTCAGAAATTCTGGTATGAGATTTGTGAAGACTTATCAAAGTGTCTTAAATGTTCCATTCTAGCCTCTCCTTCAGTTTGCTTGTTAGGTGACCTAGAGGGTGTCACTACAGAGGTCAACACAATCCACATGGCTTTCACCGCCTTATGCATCGCTAAGAAAACTGTCCTCATGAACTGGAAAAATAGAAATAATCTTAATATCAACCAATATAGAGATCGTTTGTTAGACTATATTAGTCTTGACACGGCGTCTGCTGCCACATTAGATCAATCTCTCTGGGCTCCTTTGATCGGCTCCATTACCTAGTGTGGCTGGGGGCCGCAGTTCTGTCCGGTTTTGGTCCTGGTTGCTGATGCGGCGGGGGGGCATGCTGGCCTGGGGCGTCTGGGCGTTCTCGGGGGGTGGGTTTCTTGGGGGGTCCGGCGCTGGGGCTGCGCTCCTGGGCGGTGGTTTTCCCCACCCTACCGTCCGCAACGCGGCGCTGCTGGGGAGGCCCGTGTCGGCGGACGTAGGTTGCCGGCCTGGCGGCCGCACCGCTCCAAGTTAGGTCCGGGGGGGGTTTGGGGTCCTGGGGGCGCTCTACCTCTGGGCTGGGGTTCCGGCTGGGTCTGGGGGGCCTGGGTCCTGGCTGGTGTGCTGCCGGGATGTGGCTTGGTGCTTGCCCTGGTGCCCGGCCCTGGGCGGGGACCTTCGACGCATCGGTGGAGCTGGGGGGCCTCTTCAGCTGGTGAGTGTGTTTCTACCATCTCTTTGCAGGGGGGGGGGGTCCATTACAGGAGGAGGACGGGCCTAACTTGGGTGTCTATTGTTCTATGTAGTCTGGGAGTCGACTGAATGTGGGGGTGGGAGTATTTTTATTTATTTATTAATTTTTTTTCCTTCTTCTTCCCCTCTGTTGTGGGGCCTGGTGGGCTGCCCCGGGCTCTGCGGTGGCCGGTGGGGCCGCTGCCATGGGCCCTGGTTTGGATGGGCCTGGGCCCCCGGCCCTGGGCGGTTTTTTTTTTTTTTTTTTTTTTTTTTGGCAACGGGGGTGCCTATGGGGGTCAGTAGGGGAGCTGGTCCCAAGGGGGGGGTACTTGCCCCCTCTGATTATTTTCTCCCCATCCCCGATGCTTCCCTCTCCCCGCTCCATCACAACACCATACAGGTAGGGCTTTGGGGTGCGGGGGTGTTGCTGGGATGCAGGGGAGGTTTTCCTTCCCTGTCTCCTTGTGACCACCTGCATCTCAATTTTATATCACATCTTAGACACTCTAATTACTTACTGTCATGTTACACATACATATAGGGCCTTGGGGGTGGGCACACTGAATGGCGTTCAGAGGGCGGGCTGTTTAATCAGCCTTACCTCTGGTGCCAGTGCCCACTTCCCAATTTTAAGTGGCATGTAGACATTTAGGGTTATTGGGAGGGGCAGAGCTGACACGAGCTGCCTGAGGGTGGTTAGTGTTTTGCCCCTCCCTTGTTTTAAAGCACTTTAGAACAACACACACCAACACTACATTAGAGCGGAAGGAACGAAGCGGGGGTCTTCCTTTTTTCACACCCCCGTTCTCTATCCGCGGTCCAGGGCCGGGGGCTGAGAGGAGGAGCTGGCCGTTCGGTCGGGGTCTGGGCTGGTGGTCCTTTCCGCTGCTGCGGGGACCAGGGGGGGTCTTTCTGTCCCCACGACGGAGGGAAGTGGGTATATGGGGAGTGTGAGTGTGTATACTGTCTATTTTTGTGTGTCTACATGTGTGAGTGTGTGAATATTTGTTTGTGTGTATGAGGGTGGGAATGTATGTTTGTGTATGTGTGTGCCTGGCTGTCTACGTTTAGGTGTCAGGTCAGGTCCTAGACTCCACCTCTCTCAACATCCCAGGCCCCCCCTGCTTTGCCACCACACACAGCTGTGGGGTGCTCCCAGCCGCTGGTGGGTTGTTGGTTTCTGGCTCCGGGGTGGGGCGCTCGGGTGAGCGCTGGCTCACTCGCGGCGGTCGCTGGGCGGAATCTGGCTCTCCTGGCTTGGCTGGGCACCGGCTGGTGGAGGGGGGGGGCCCTGGGATCTCTGGACCCAGGGACCGGACTGCCTCGGAGTGGACGACCACCGGCGGAGCCTGCGGTCCTGTCACCACGGCCCCCTGGGGCGTCTACACTGGGGCTGCTAGATGACCCCCCTCTGGGCTCTCCGCTGCCCCTTTCGGGGTGGGGGGGGCTGTCCCTGCGGTGGTTCTCCTGAGACTCCTGTGCTCTGGGGGGCCTCTGGATGTCTGGGACCCGTGTCTCCGCCGTATCTGCTCCATGCCTCGCGAGACGGGACTGTGGTCCCCCACACACACTATTAAACATTTACATGGAGGAGCCCTATGAACACAAGCGCGCTCACACACACAGGTGTGCACACAAACGTTCACACTGGTGTACAAACAGGTGCTCACACACACACTGTCTTTGCTGTTGCTTCAAAACAAAATGTTTATTTCAAAATATTTTATTAATCAACAGGTTTTGGGATTTGTGGTTTGCCGCGAGTCGTGCAGGTGTTGGTTGTGGCTGCGGTTTCTCTGCTGTTGTGTCTTCTGTTGTTTTTTTTCTCTTTTTCTTCGGCAGGTGCGGAAGCAAATTTTGATTGTATTCTCTCCCCCCCCCCCCCCCCCCCCCCTTTTTTTTTTTTTTTTTCTTCTCTTTTCCCTTTTTTTTTTTTTTTTTTCCCCTCAATTGTTTGTTTGTTTATTTATTTTTATTCCCTTTTTTTTTTTTTTTTTTTTTTACTCTCTTCTCTTTTTTTGGTCCCCCGGTCTTGTCTGTTATAATATGGGAAACAAAAAAAAAAAAAAAAAAAAAAAAAGAAATGGCTGTGAATGATGATAGAACAGCTACACATACACTCTATGTGTTATCTGTGATACTGACAGGCCGGATAAAAAAAAAAAAAAAAAAAAAAAAAAGAGAAAGCACATGTTAATATCCTCACAAAATAAATATATTACAAGTTGATAAACTGATCTACGGTAGCGGAAAAATCCGCTGAAAAAGGGACACTACACAATACAGTATTAGATTTCCCTCATGTCTCTGTCCCTCTGCGTTGTGTGTTCATTCACAGGCTGCACACACACACACACACACACACACACCTCCCCTAAGCCCTCGGTAAACACCCAATCACTGTCCGTATACAAGTGAGTCAAGACGTAGCCCAACGTAGTGTCGTGTCGAATTCCGACATGGATGAATTTGTGAAAGTCTTTGCAAAGGGATATAGGAGACTGTTGTTGTAGAGTGGATTGGAGAGAAGAGAGCTGTTCATTAACTATAAAAAAAAAATCAAAGAAATAAAAAATATATAAAAAAACCCATCTGCTTTAACTTAGTTTTTTATTTGTTATTCATAAGACAACCTTTCAGTTTTGTAAATATTCTAGTTATAGTGTCTCGAGTCTAAATGTTTTTGAGAATTAGACCATCCAGCTAAGATAAATATTATGTCGTTGTTTGATAAAATCTGGATTAAGGATATTTTATTTAATTTCGTTTTATTTATTTTTTAGTTTTTAGGGATTGCCACCTTATTGTGCTCAGGTGGTTAGCGTGCCTCAGTGACCTTAAGAGCTATACCAGCAGGAGCTTAGTCTTTAAGTGGGACACCCAAGTTGGACAGGTCTAAAGGTGCAATCCACTTCTCCAGGCTTTGGATGCAGCTAACAACACAATTCAGCAAGGACAATACTGTTACTATAAGCACAGGGGGAAAAACAGTGCTTGAACATGATGTGTACACATGATGCCCCCTTCACATTTCTCACTGCCCCCCATATGGTCTGGTCTAGAACCGGTCCTGCCAGAAATCCTGTCGCTCTACTTGCCATTTTGTTAGGCTAATCCGTTAACTTTGTTTAATAATATTGTGGCGTGGGCGGGGTTTCGCTTAGGAACCACCATGCTTTGCGGGATGGGGCTGTTATGTGTTCACCCTGTTGGAAAAAGGTGTTTGGGGTAGTGGCTTCGGCCAGGGTATGTGTGCATGTTTTTAGGTGTGTTAGTAATGGTGGAAGGTGTTTTGTGTGTGCTATTTCGTGCCACGGGTAATCAATAAAGTACTCCCAGTCATTTGCATTGGGCAGCAGATAAGCTCACTCGTCTCTCCACCATCCTTTCCGGCGATAAAACGCTACAATATGTAATAAGTTGTGTATGACTTACTAAAAAAACGCACGCTTGTTTCAATTCTGGGCCTATAATCTGTTGAACTCGAGTGTGCAGTTCACCATCTCTCGCATATAAAAACAATCGAAACGTTGCTCAGTTCTCATTTACCTCTTCAGTGCCTTATTCGACACAAACAAAAACTATTTTAGCTGGCTACAACGTAAAGAGGTAAAGACGTACTTCGACATCTACGTTAACTACGTCATCACACTTTAACCTAATATCTTCATCAAAAGGAATAAGCAATTTGGCCTTGTCTTAATATAATGTGTAAAAGTGCTATACTTAACAATAACATTAAGGATGTCATCTTACTCTGTCATTCTCATACACTTTCAAAATAATAATAATATAAAAAAAAATTAATGCCAGGTAAAAATATATATTTTATGTAGTAGTTAATAATGCTGCACCAGCATGTTTTACATAAAAAATAAAAAAAATAAATCAGCTTTATAAATATGGGCTATAGTAATGTCATACTTATGAGAAGTAATGAGTACTTAAGAGTGTTACAAAATGGTGTGTTACAATATCTAGCGACATATATTAACACTATGCAAAGAGATGCACATTCACACTTGTGGCTGTCTTTTGTCTTGCAAATAGCGAGATGGTTAATTCAGCTGCATTAAAACAGATGAATCTTAGTTTGTATCTTGAGAATGACCGTAAAATAACAAAATAATTCTGGATTACTTTTAAAACAGTATGCAGACATTGACTAGGTATCATAGGTATATGGGGGGCTGAGATTAATCAATAAAGGCTGTAGAGCTCTGCAATGTCGCTTCCAAATTCAAACATGTTTACACCTGAGAATTTCCTAACTTTGCAGATACATAATGTAATTTTCTCAAACTTGATTTTTTTCCAACGTGGCATTTATACTGATTCAGACATTAAGAATGCACCCCTAGGACCCTAAAGCACAAACACACACACTCTCACACACACACACACACACACACACACCGCATCCACAAACGTCTTTGCTTTACGCAGCATTTAACAAAGCAGAGACACACATTAAAATAGATGCACATTCACACCTGTGTCTGTCTCTTGTATTATAAATGTTGACCTCTTTCTTTTTGAAGGCACACAGGTTGTGGCACAGGTTCTATATTATATATGATTGTATTCCATTTATGCCACTGAAATAAAATTATTTTGAATCTATTAATAAATGTCACACATAAAAATGAGTCTGAATATTTATTTGCATAATTCTTTATTCAATTTAGCAATATATGAAATAAAAGTCCAGTATTAAAATGGGTAATAAAATTAATTCAGTATTATCTGCATCATAGACTCAATAAATCTATGCTGCTTACAAACCTTAGTTTTACTAGACTGTTAAAATGATTTTTAAGAATATTCCTGCTATTATCATGTGTCTGCGTGTATCATGGTCACAATAGGAGTAAATACAGCATCATAGCCTTATTAGCAAATTTACAGTTTTCAGGGAGTTATTTGAGGATACGGGCCTGTCGCACAGTGCGAATACAAGTAGGTGCAATCATTCTTTCTCTCCCATTCTTTGTGGCAGACATCGAGGATGATTGTATCTTGGGGTTAGACATTTTGGAAAGGTGGGGTGCGGTACTGAATCTCGCGGACGGGACTCTGCGTGGTAATTTCGGTTTAGCCAGGTTGCTAGTGCCCAAAGCGCAGCCGGACGTGTTAGTAGCACGCACCAGGGTGGACGCGCCATGTAAACATCCGGTAGCCGACCGAGCAAAAATAATGGCCGAGCTGATGCGGCGTAGCAGTGTGGGGCTAAATCAAATAAAAGGACGAATCGTGGCGGTTTTGTGTGGACTACTGGCGGTTAAACGAGGTGACGCGCAAAGATTCTTATCCGTTACCGCGAATAGATGATGCGCTGGAACACGTTGCGGGCTCGGCGTGGTTTAGCTCGTTGGATTTGCGTAGCGGGTACTGGCAAGTAGAGCTCGCCCCGGAAGCACGACCCAAAACCGCATTCTCGATCGGGCAAGGGCTATGGCAATTTCGGCGCATGCCGTTCGGCCTCTGCAACGCTCCAGCTACGTTCAAACGATTGATGGAGAGAGTATTGGCGGATATCCCTCGCAACCGTTGTGTCGTCTACTTAGACGATTTACTGGTGCACGGCAAGGAATTTGTGGTCGCGCTAGCTAACCTACGGGAGGTATTTCTAGCTATCCGGCGGGCGAATTTGCGGCTCAATCCCAAAAAGTGCCAGTTGTTGCGGCAAGAGACTGTCTTTCTGGGACACGTGATTAGCGCTCAAGGGATTGCCATCGATCCAGCCAAAATTGCTGCGGTACAGAATTGGCCTGAACTGTTAAATGTGTCGCAGCTACGCACCTTTCTCGGGTTAGCGTCGTACTATCGCCGGTTTGTGAGGGATTTTGCCACGATCGCCAGCCCGCTGCACGCGCTCACGAGAAAGAACCAGCCGTTTCGCTGGGACAGGGAGCACGCGCGTGCGTTCACTCGGTTACGGGAAGCTCTGGTTACGTCGCCCGTTCTCGAATATCCTGATATAGCTCGTACGTTTATTCTCGACACGGACGCGAGCGATGTAGGGCTGGGGGCCAAAGAGCGTGCTGTCGCTTGCTTCAGCCGCGCGTTGTCTGGGCCGGAGAAGAATTACTGCGGCGCGAGCTGCTAGCGGTCGTCACGGCCCTTAAGCATTTTAGGCCGTATTTATACGGGCAATCCTTCTTGCTGCGGACCGATCACGCTTCGCTGGTGTGGCTGCTCAGTTTTAAAGAGCCCGAGGGGCAGTTAGCGCGCTGGCTCGAGTGGTTGCAGGACTATAACCTTACCGTTCAGCACCGAGCGGGAAAATTGCATGCTAATGCCGATGCGTTATCCCGCCGGCCGTGCAGCAAAGAGCGTTGTCGACATTGCGAGCGGGGTGAAGAGCGTGTGGGTGGTCACGACATCGAACACTCCCCGACCCCCCGTGAATCAGAACATTCTCCCTTTGCAGTCTTCCGAAGCCCCCGTCGGTAATCGGCCGTCCGAGCCGGCGTGCAGCCGAGTTACTGCGTCACCTAAACCATCGCCTGTGGTCGTTTCGCCTGTGCCACAGATGGACTGTGCTAATCAGCTAATGGTCGAGCAGGAGAAGGACGCGGCGCTGCAGCGGGTATTAGGTTGGGTTAACGCGGGCCAGGGACCGGATTATGCCGCCGTTGCCCACCTGGGACCAGAGGAAAAAGCTCTCCACTCGCAGTTTAACCGACTAGCGTTGCGGGGGGGTTTACTCTACCGCCAATGGGAATGGCCGTGTGGCGCTGGCGAATCTTTTCAGCTGCTGGTGCCGCGGACTTTGCGGGCATGTGTGCTGGGGATGGTTCATGGGCATGCAGGTTCGGGACACTTCGGGGTAACTAAAACACTGCGGCGGTTGCGTGCTCGGTTCTACTGGCCGGGCTGTCATACTGATCGTGAACTCTTTGTTCACAGATGCGACGTCTGCACGGCAAAGAAGGGCCCTACCCAGCGCTCGCGAGCACCCTTGCAAGGCTTTCGGGTGGGGGCGCCCATGGAACGTATGGGCGTGGACATCCTGGGGCCGTTTCCCATCTCCGATCGCGGGAACCGGTATGTGCTGGTAGCCATGGATTATTTCACCAAGTGGCCGGAGGCGTTTGCTGTTCCTGATCAAAGCGCTTCCACCACGGCTCGAGTGCTGGTGGATGAGGTGTTCAGCCGATTCGGCGCCCCGGAGCAGTTGCACAGCGATCAGGGGCGTAACTTCGAGGCGGAGGTGTTTGCGGTGGTGTGCGAGCGCCTCAGGGTGAAAAAGACCCGCTCCACGCCCCTTCATCCACAAAGTGACGGCCTCGTGGAACGATTCAACCGAACACTCACCACCCAACTCGCCGTGCTTACCAGCGACCGACAGAAGGATTGAGACGAGCATTTGCCTCTCGTGCTTTGGGCTTATCGTACAGCAGTGCAGGAGTCCTCACAACTGACGCCAGCTGCGTTAATGTTCGGTCGCAAGTTGCGCACGCCTGTGGATCTGGTGTTCGGGCATCCTCCACAAGTGGATTTACCCACAAAGCCGGGTTTGGATTATTTTTGTTCTTTGAAAGACAAACTGTTCTGTGTCCACGAGTTGGCGCGTAGACACTTGGCGGACGCCGGGGTTAAGCAGCGCCGCGTGTACGATACTCACAGCCGGGGGCGAGACTTTGCTACTGGGGAGCAGGTTTGGGTGTATTCCCCCGGAAGGAAAAGGGGGCTCTCGCCTAAGCTTATGTAAGGTTATTATCATGTGTCTGCGTGTATCATGGTCACAATAGGAGTAAATACAGCATCATAGCCTTATTAGCAAATTTACCGTTTTAATTTTTTATTTGTATTTTTTTGTTTGCATCACCCTGATTTTTAGTGAACCTTCAAAGAAACTCTTAAAAAAAGAGACAATTAGATTTTTTAGCTTGATGTCTCCCATGACCATTCCAAGGAGAGAATCCAAACAAGCCCAGAACAGTCCCTTAAGCAGCTCCACGATGCCAATGTAAAAGTTTTCTTAAATTTCAGATGAAAGATTCTTCAGATACTCAGAAAGAGGCTTATACCTTTTTCTCATACAAACCATGATTACACCTCCCACAGCAGCACCTGCCAATGTGAGATATTTTAATTTAGAAAATAGCAAGAGTTTGCACAGGGTCAGATGCATTTAAATGAATATACATATTGTCTTTCTGTGCCAAGTTTATTTATACCTGCCAGGGCACCAGGATAGCCACCAATGCGTAGTCCAACAGCACAAGAGACAAATTCAATTCCTGCCCCTATTGCCAGGTTTGACTTCTACTTGTAGATTTTCTTTGTCTGCCAAGGCCATTATCAGTCCTTAAATATCATTTCTCATTTTCAATGCCATTGCCATGTCTAAACAAATACAGAGTTATAAGAAAATACACACAAATAAGTAGAAATCCTTCGAGTTACATTTAAGCAATAGTCAAAAATTGCTATAATACACCTTTCAAGTCAGGGATTTTTTAGAGAATCATATTGCTTTTAATACTAACCTTAAGAAGCTCTTGGTTTTACACAGGTGATCAACCTTTCGTATCTAAACACGGTTACAGTGGTAGTATGTGTTTAACCTTATACACTTCCTCTTCCTCTTACCAGTTGTACAAAAAATGGACCTTCCATATGAATACCGCCCAATTTAAAGTCAATAGATTTGCGGGACCAACTCACTAAGACAGAAACTAGTCAGTAAAACGCGCACACACACATACACACACACTTCCATATTCAAGTCATCTGGCTTAAAATTAAGATTTTAAGGATTTATTTCTCAGTGTGTTTGTGTGTGTGACGAATCAGCATTACCTCCCACCCCTACCCTCACAATCTCACACACACACACACACACACACACACACACACACACACACACACACACACACGCGCGCATCACTTCTCCACTAATGACACTGCTGCCTCTGTAGTGCTACTGTAGGTCTGTTTTCAGCTCTTCATTAGCTTGTTTTCCTAAACAGCACCGTTTCCCCCCTTTTGGCTTTCATCAGATTTGAACGTGCCCCAGAACTGTCCCTCAACGAGCCTCACACAGTTTTCCATGACAACCGCCGCTATGCTTTTCATTCAGTGATCAAACAGGGTTCAGCGATTAAACACACTTCTCATGTGATTTATCATTGTGCAGTTGACACAAACACACACACACACACACACACACACACACACACACACAAGCCCCCCCTCTCTCTCTCTGAACTCAATGATGATGATGATGAACAGATTCTTCTTAGAGAGAGAGAACTCTTACCTGTCAATCTCATTTTTCAGTCTCAGACAGACAGTAGAGCGCAACACTCAAATTACCAACTTGATGGAATCACTACTTTGGAAGACCTCAGGGGTCCTAAAAGGTGATCATCACCTCTGTCTCTTTTTCTCTTCTTCTCTGAAGTGTGTGACATCCATGTTTGTGAGGTTGCCCTGTGTGGCCATCAGGGTAAGTCTCCTCTGTCTCTGCTGTTCTTATCCAAGTGTGTAAATAATGGGACTGTTTGTTCTCCAAAGCCCTTCCACACCCTTTAAACTTTAGCGGCAACAACATTTTTTTTTTTAAACTTCTTCCTTTTCCTCATATCTGAAAAAGGATGTACAGCACATTGCAAAACAATTCGCGCTCCTCAGCATTGCCTTGGCCTTGTGTTTAAAGTGCTTGTCTTGCTGAAATATCAACAAAAAATTATTGATTTATTGATTGCAGATTGAAGCTGATTCTGTACAATCCCGCTGTATAATTTTCCATCCCATCTCCCTTTAAGTTTGACAAAAACCTAGGCTTTGAGGATGAAAAGTGACCCCAGAATATTAGGCTGACACCAACATGTTTCAATATAGGACTTTAATTCAATTCAATAATTGAGTTATGGCCTGCATTTGTATCTGAAAGTTAAATTAGGTCAGGTGGACATTTTTGTTGGTTTGAAACATTTCACTATTCATCCAAATAGCTTTTTCAGTCTGAGAAAGGTGGGTTAGCTAATTCAAATACCTAGAACAGGATTATGACATCAGAACGCATTGAAGCAATGGTAGCGATTGAATAGTAATCGTAGTGGGGATAGATGCTGCAGTGGCGTTTGTATAATTCAATTTTGAAATGGTACATCCTTGCTGTTGATATTAACTACCGTCACTGTTTTCATGCCTGGTGGAAAAAACATGCAAATTGCAAAGGAAGAACTTTTTTTCAGCTTTCCAGCTCAGAAATAACACAGGGACTCAGGTTGCCTAGGTGACAAAGAGCCACTGCATGGCATGAATATCAGCTTTTCTTGACCAATACGAGACGTTTGTCCATTATATATCTTCATACATACGTGTGTCCACACAGTACATCTTAACTAAGGCTGTCAATGTTAACATGTTAATGTGATAATTTTTTTAAGGCAAATTAATTTTTTTCAAAATTAATCACATGATCAATTTGGAACCTAATTGCTTTTCATAATGACAGCGAAGTACTCGGCTGTGTGTGATAATGACACGTTGATTATAAGATTATAATATTTTCTCAGCACCTTTTGGGGGTCTTAACATGCTCAAAAAGACATGTGAATCACCACACGGGTAGGAATCAATTCTGAATTACAAATCCTGAGAGTCTGTGCCCTGGGTGTCAACCAGGTCTTTCACAGGAGATTGTGCTGCATAGCTCATACACACCTGCATGTATACATATACTGTAGTGGTGTGAAAAACTATTTGCCCCCTTCCTGATTTCTTATTCTTTTGCATGTTTGTCACACAAAATGTTTCTGATCATCAAACACATTTAACTATTAGTCAAAGATAACATGAACACAAAATGCAGTTTTTAAATGATGTTTTTTATTATTTAGGGAGAAAAAAAATCCAAACCTACATGGCCCTGTGTGAAAAAGTAATTGCCCCCCTTGTTAAAAAATAACTTAACTGTGGTTTATCACACCTGAGTTCAATTTCTGTAGTCACCCCCAGGCCTGATTACTGCCAGACCTGTTTTAATCAAGAAATTACTTAAATAGGAGCTACCTGACGCAGAGAAGTAGACCAAAAGCACCTCAAAAGCTAGACATCATGCCAAGATCCAAAGAAATTCAGGAACAAATGAGAACAAAAGTAATTGAGATCTATCAGTCTGGTAAAGGTTATAAAGCCATTTCTAAAGCTTTGGGACTCCAGCGAACCACAGTGAGAGCCATTATCCACAAATGGCAAAAACATGGAACAGTGGTGAACCAGCCCAGGAGTGGCCGGCCGACCAAAATTACCCCAAGAGCGCAGAGACAACTCATCCGAGAGGCCACAAAAGACCCCAGGACAACATCTAAAGAACTGCAGGCCTCACTTGCCTCAATTAAGGTCAGTGTTCACGACTCTACCAAAAGGAAGAGACTGGGCAAAAACGGCCTGCATGGCAGATTTCCAAGGCGCAAACCACTTTTAAGCAAAAAGAACATTAAGGTTCGTCTCAATTTTGCTAAAAAACATCTCAATGATTGCCAAGACTTTTGGGAAAATACCTTGTGGACCGACGAGACAAAAGTTGAACTTTTTGGAAGGTGCGTGTTCCGTTACATCTGGCGTAAAAGTAACACAGCATTTCAGAAAAAGAACATCATACCAACAGTAAAATATGGTGGTGGTAGTGTGATGGTCTGGGGTTGTTTTGCTGCTTCAGGACCTGGAAGGCTTGCTGTAATAGATGGAACCATGAATTCTACTGTCTACCAAAAAATCCTGAAGGAGAATGTCCGGCCATCTGTTCGTCAACTCAAGCTGAAGCGATCTTGGGTGCTGCAGCAGGACAATGACCCAAAACACACCAGCAAATCCACCTCTGAATGGCTGAAGAAAAACAAAATGAAGACTTTGGAGTGGCCTAGTCGAAGTCCTGACCTGAATCCTATTGAGATGTTGTGGCATGACCTTAAAAAGGCGGTTCATGCTAGAAAACCCTCAAATAAAGCTAAATTACAACAATTCTGCAAGGATGAGTGGGCCAAAATTCCTCCAGAGCGCTGTTACTGCTGCTAAGGGTGGCCCAACCAGTTATTAGGTTCAGGGGGCAATTACTTTTTCACACAGGGCCATGTAGGTTAGGATTTTTTTTCTCCTTAAATAATAAAAACCATAATCTAAAAACTGCATTTTGTGTTTACTTGTGTTATCTTTGACTAATAGTTAAATGTGTTTGATGATCCGAAACATTTTGTGTGACAAACATGCAAAAGAATAAGAAATCAGGCAGGGGGCAAATAGTTTTTCACACCACTGTATATATATACACAGACACACGCATACACACATTCAGTATTTACATATTTACAGCTTTTTTTTTTATTAAAACACCCGCTAGACTCCCCACCCCACTTCCCTACTATTAACAAGTCTTTACAGTTTTTTATTAATTTACAGTTTTATTTACAGTTTGTGGTTTGGTTTCAGCTGTTGTCCATGTTTTTTTCTTCTTTTTGAGTGACGGTTTGTTTGTTTTTACCTGTTGTGTTAGTTTTTTTCAGTTCTTTTAATGTTTTCACTACCTTTTTCCTCTCCGTTTTGGACAGCTGTAGGAACAGGTTGACCTGCTCCTCTATCCCTACAGGTGTGTGTGCGGTGCTGCACCCGGCCTCCTCACTCTCCTGTACCGCGGTGCTCACAGTCTGACTGCGGGTTTTACGCTTAGTTGTCGGTTCTGTATTGGACGTCTACTCCCGTTTTCTCCTCGGTTTTGTGTCTTTAGGTGTCTGTGGTGGTGTGCTGGTCTGCGGCTGCTGTGTTTCGGTGCAGACGTTGGGGGCGTGGTCACTGTCAGGACTGAACACTGTACCGGCATCAGGTTCTGCGCTCGCGCTGTGTACAGTGGTACTAGTGTTGGGTTCAGCGCCGAGCGCAGGGTGTGTCTCTGTGCTGCCGGTGTGTTCAGTACTGACCTGTTTGAGTTCCGGTGTGTCGGCGAGGCCCACCACAGGCACGGACTCCTCGGTGCTCCCCCGCCGGCTGTCCTCACGCCGTTGCCACTGTTTCCCAGCCGTGTTGCCGCGCGAGCTTCCTGGCTGCACGGCTCCGTGCAGGCAGCTCAGCCTCTTGTGACCGACGTCCCCGCATTCAAAACACCTCAGCGGCTCCGTGGTGGCAAAGACGGTGTAGCTGTTGCTCTCATCTTTAACTTTAAAGTTCACATTTAATGTCTGTTCTTCGTTGTTTAAAATCATTAAAATTTGCCGGCAGAAAGACAAGACGTGCCGCATGTTGGGGCTTCTGCACCCAAGCGGGATGGCTCTCATGGGGCCGACAAACTTCCCGAAACGGCCAGCTTCTTCATTATTGCCTCGTTTTTATGAAGGGAGGCATGTTTGATATGACCACCCTCGCCGCGGGGAAAGACAGAGGGGTGACTTTAACAGCGGCTCCACTCACACATACTCCACTCTTAGTCAGTGCCCTCGCAAGGTCCACTCTGTTCAAGAACACCACCACGGCTTTGTTCATCCGGGAGGCAGAGTAGATGTTCTCACACCCGACCTGCTCCCCCACCGCTAACAACACGTCCTCAATCGGAGGGACAAAGTCTCTACACCGGCCTCAGAGGCCATGGTGCCTGCTCGCCCTCTCTCTCACTTTAAACTTTTATTTAAACTAAAACATTTACTCATTAAAAAAAATTAATAAATAAACAAACAGTCTTCCGAAAAACTTGGCAGAATGGCAAGCCTGGTGCGTACTGTGATCATACAAAACTATTAAATAAAATTATTTCATTATTATTGTTTATGTAGATATTTATTGTTCCCTTTAAAGACTACACTCGATGCTGCATGAAAACGCGATGGGAACATTTTGTCATGTTGCCGGTTGTGAAGCATGTGTGTATCAAACACGGCAATTTTTGGCTTATATAACCTAACCATATTTATATAACCTATATAAGCTTATATAAATATGACGTCATCTGATGAGACGCACCTGCAGGTTATAAATAAAAGTTAACTGGAAACATTCCTCAGATTCTTTGTCTTTACCGACATTGTGCGCATGTGTTTGTCAGCAAGCATAAAATGCATTCAAAGCAGATATAAAGAAGCATAAAACTCACCAGCAACAATGGCGGAGTTTAGAGCTGGGTGTCCTGCTCCTTATGAAAAATTCCTTTCGGAGGGTGATTCACATATCCTCTGCTTGGAATGTTTGGGTGAGAGCCACGCTCTCGAAGGAATTAGAGGAGAGTGTGAGCATTGTGATGATCTTCTCATGAAAGTGCTCTGCGCGGGTCTCGCGTTCTTCATGGAACCACGAGCCGCGCTGCACTCCTGGGGGTCGCAAGGTGATCTCGCCGAGGCACGAGAGATGGAGTCCCCCTTTTCTCTCGCCCTCCCTCCCAATCCTGCAGTCTTTCCTTCCACTTCACGAGCGCACTTCGGTGCTCCTCGTATATGTACGGAAGAGACTCGTTCTCCTTCTTCTGTGGATATGGAAGTAGCTTCCTCAGAACGCTCCTCTAAAGATGATAGAGAGTATGAGGATGCAGTCGAACGACTGCACTTTGATTGGCCACAGAAGCAAGCTCACCCAAAACAATAAAAATTAGACGACAGATTTCTGTCGGGTGGCCAGGAGATGGAGCCACAATGCCGCTCTTTCCCCTTTTTTGATGACCACCACAACAAATTATCTCGTTCATGGAGTAAACCTTTCTCATCTCGTATTTTTGTACTTTCGACTTCATTCTATTCGAACATCATTGATGCAAAAGAACGAGGTTATATGGTGATGCCCCAGATAGAAGAGACGCTCGCGGCTCGGCCGTTCTTTGGCCTCCTTGGTGACCGCTGAAAGGCACCTATGGTTAAATCTGACAGGCATCAAGAATAAGGATCGAACTTTCCTCCTTGATGCCCCTGTCTCACCTTCCGGCCTATTTAGCGACGCTGTTAATTCCGTTGCCACTAGGTTTCGAGAGGCTAGGCTGTATGAACAGGCTTTTGGGAAACTTTTCCCACGCCGTGCTCAAGAGTCGAGGCCGTCGGCCACCCAGCCTCGGCCAGATCTGATTCCTTTTGCACCTCTCGCCTAGCAAGAGAGTGTTAGCAGTCGGGCACCCCCCTGTAAGGACTGGGGTACGGCCCGCCGCCCCTCACAGGCCGCCTCTAAAAGATCAGATCGCCGCACTGTCTTCTTTTCAAAGAAGAAGTCCTGAAGGCTTATGCGCCCAGGACCGTAGGGGTGACCCGCCCCGGGGAAGGGCACGTAACGTTCTTTCCAATAAGAACATGCCCTCCCGGGCACCCCCCAGGGGGTCGGTGTTCAGTTTCCGCCGCCTTTGGTGTTTCTGACAACACCGGTCTCCAACGACACGTTAGTCCTTCGGTTATATTCTGCTATATTCCAGGATGCTGAACCACCAACACTCCCCCGTGCAGTCGAAGTACTAAAACTCGTACCCCTTTCAGATAAGCTGGCAGCGTGGAAGCTACTGCCAGGTATATCTCCCTAGGTGTTAAAGACTGTAGAGAAAGGCTACAGGATTCAGTTTGCACATCGCCCTCCGCATTTCAACTGCGTGGTCTACACTTTCGTGATACCGGAAAGGGCGCATCTGCTGAACTCCGAACTCCAGGCGTTGCTGGAGAAGGAAGCCATAGAAGAGGTTCCTCCTCCAGACAGTAGCCAGTCAGGTTACTACAATCGTTATTTCTTGGTCCTCAAGAAAGACGGGGGGGTGCATCCAATCTTGGATCTTCGCGAGTTGAACCGCTATCTCAGAAAGTACAGATTCAAAATGTTAACTGTCAAAATTATTGTTTCACAAATCCAACCAGAGGATTGGTTTGTGACAATAGACTTGAAGGACGCATACTTTCACATAAAAATTTTGCCACAACACAGGAGGTTCCTGAGGTTCGCTTTCGGGGGAGAAGCTTACCAGTATCGGGTTCTTCCATTCCATCTAGCTCTGTTACCCCGCACATATACAAAATGTATGGATGCTGTCCTGGCTCCCTTGCGACTCCAGGGCATCCGTATTCTTAATTACACAGACGACTGGCTGATCCTGGCCCAGTCTCAGCAGCTAGCGCTTTGACATCGGGATGTCGTCCTAGCTCATCTCCATTCGCTGGGATTAAGACTCAACGCTACGAAAAGCATTCTCTTTCCAGCTCAGAGGACAACATACATGGATGGCAGGTGGAATTCGATCACTATGCAGGCACAACTGTCTCCCGCTCATGTCGAATCCATCCTCAGCGCCCTGAAAGAAATTAGACTAGACCAGAAAGTGACTGTACATCACTTTCAAAAATGTTTAGGCCTCATGGCAGCTGCATCCAAGGTGATAGCTTTGGGCCTTCTGCACAGGGGATTTCATATGAGGGCCAATCCACGAAGGCAAATATGGGTTACGCGCAGAGGACTTCGTACCCTTTCTATGTGGTTAAGACCCCGGTTCCTGACTTTGGGTCCCACTCTAGGTCCGTCTTGTCGTCGCAAGATGCTAACAAGAGACGCTTCCCATACTGGCTGGGGTGCGGTCTTGGATGGCCGTCCAGCCCAAGGGAGCTGGAGAGGCCATCTTCTCGCATGACACATCAATTGACTCAAAATGATGGCTCTATTTTTGGCCCTACAGCACTTCCTTCAGCAGCTGAGAGGCTACCATGTTGTAGTGCGGGTGGACAACACATCGGTAATCTCCTACATAAATCACTAGCGCATCAGGTTCTGCTCTGGGCACAGGACAAGTTCCTGTCCCTCAGGGCAATTTTACATTCCGGGGCACAGGAATGTGGGAGCAGACTTACTGTCCAGACAAGCTGTGACACACGGGGATTGGAGACTCCACCCCGAAGTGGTCAGTCGAATCTGAAAAAGATTCTTTACAGCAGAGGTGGACCTCTTTGCTTCCCAAGAGACAGCACAATGTCCCCTCTACTACTCTCTGACTCATCCAGCTCCCCTGGGTCTGGACGCGATGGCCCATACGTGGCCCAATTTACGCCTTCATGCGTTTCCTCCAATAGCTCTACTCCCGGGAGTCCTGGCGAGGGTCCGTTAACACGGTTTGCGACTACTAATGATAGCGCCCCGTTGGCCAGCCAGAGTATGGTTCTTGGATCTAATATCTCTCCTCGACAGCTCACCTTGGCTGATTCCAGTGAGGAGGGATCTTCTGTTTCAGGCGCAGGGGACAATATTGTATCCCCAGCCCGAGCTTTGAAACCTTCACGTTTGGTCCCTGAACGGGACCAACTAAGTCAAGCTGGTCTTCCAGGCAGCATAATTGACACTATCCTAAACGCTAGGGCTCCCTCCACTAGAAGAGCTTATGCCCTCAAATGAAATGTATTTGAAAGTTGGTGCATGACAAAGCAGGTAGAACCAGTCCACTGCTGAATTGTTTCAGTGCTCAGAGTTCCTGCAAGAAAAGTTGTCCTCGGGCTTGTGCCCTAGTACCTTCAGGACGTACGTAGCTGCTTTTTCAGCCTGCCACGTCCCGATTGAGGGGGTTACTGTGGGAAAACACCCTTTAGTTGCCCGTCTTATTCGTGGAGCTAAACGGTTGAGGCCACCCACTAGAGCCACTGTCCCTTCATGGGATTTATCTATCAAGCTCGAAGGTCTAATTGACACTCCTTTCGAACCACTAGAGTCAGCATTTGACAGGTTTCTGACCCTTAAGATGGTTTTTCTTATGGCCATTACCTCTCTGAAGAGGATTGGAGATCTGCGCGCCTTGTCAGTCTTTCCATCCTGCCTGGACTTTGCCCCTGGGCTAGTCAAGGCTATTTTGCATCCTCATCCTGACTATTTTCCGCACCCTGTTGTTCTTGAAGCCTTCTGTCCTCCGCCTTTCACAGCCTCGGAGCAGGAAAAACTTCACCTACTACGTGCTCTTCGGATATACGTCCACCGCACCAGCCAGTGGCGTAAATCAGAGCAGCTCTTTATACGCTATGAAGGCCGCAACCGGGGCCACTACACAGATCTTGTCACATTGGGTGAGAGATGCTATTGCTATCTCCTATGAGGCGTGTGGCCTCACTTCACCTCTAGGAATCAGGGCTTACACAACCAGGGGGATTGCTTCATCCATTGCACTAGCAAGAGATATTCCCCTGCAGCAAGTGTGTGACACGGTGGGCTGGTCCTCTCCGCACACATTTGTTAGATTTTATAGTCTGGATGTTCATGCCACTCCGGGCTCACGAGTCCTCGAGTCAGCTTCCCAGACATAGTTCTGAGACCTCTCGGCCTTGTGCGCACACACTACACAACCTTGGGGACCAGACACTTGTTGTGCGGCGGCGTTGGTACTCTCGTTCCCATTGCATTTTCATGCAGCATCGAGTGTAGCCTTTGAAAGAGAACGTCTCTTCCCTGAAAAGGCGGGAACGAGATGCTGCATCCCAATGCTGCACTGCCCACGTGACCGGACGTCTGTTCAGACAAATCAATCCGAGGAATGTTTCCGGTTCACTCCTATTTATAACCTGCAGGTGCGTCTCATCAGATAACGTAACCCGACTGAGGTTATTTAAGCCAAAATTTGGCGTGTTTGATACACACATGCTTCACAACCGGCAACATGACAAGATGTTCCCATAGCGTTTTCACACAGCATCTCGTTCCTGCCTTTTCAGGCAACAGGGTTACAGCAAAGTAACCCGAGACATACTCTTATAATCCGCTCTAAATGAAAGCCATTTAAAGGATTGAATGATAGTTTTGACAATTGCATGTATAAATGCATGTGTTTTGTTTTGATGGCTCCAAGTTGATTTAATTAGGCTCATATTTTGTTAATACTTGATACTTGACCTCACCATCACCCTTGATTTTTAATTTTTTTTACAATTCAACTACGAAATATAAACATATTGTATATATTTTTTTTACTCACTAGATGTGCAAAGATGGTAAAGAGACACCCCAAAAGATTTGCAACTGTAATTGCAGAGAAAGCTGGTTCTACAGTAGTAAGTATTGACTCAAATAGGACGAATACAAAAGCACCACACTTTTCAGATATTTATTTCTAAAAGATTTTGAAAACTAATTGTCATTTTCCTTTGAAAACTAATTATCATCAATTATCTGACTATTATTTTCACTTTGCATTTCATCAAATGCACTTTGCATTGCACCAGGATAAAATACACCCTTGTTTGGGGTTGTAATGTGACAAAATATGGAAAAAATTATCAATGTGGTATGAATATTTTTGCAAGGCACTGTACTGTTTCTTAGCACTTTACTTAAAAGTCACTAAATTAAGTGTTTAAATAAAACGTGAATATATAAAACAAACAGTTAAATATCTCTTTATACACATTCATCTTGTATAAATAAATAATTACCTTTTCTTTGATCTTCTTGCTGGTGTAGATCTTCTGTAGTTTATCTTTAACCAGTGGACATGCAAAATCTGGTCGTGTCACGATGACTACTTGTGGAATATCTGGATGATAAAACAAATAGTTTTTAGCTGTTCTGTTCAATTGGACAAACTGTAAAAGAAATATAAAGTCAGTCACTCACTGACTTATTCACTAATTATTTATACTGCTTTATCCTGTAAACATAGTCATAGGGGGCCTGATCCTATTCCCAGAGACTTAGGGCATGCAGCAGCGTACACCCTGGATGGGGTGCCAATCCATCGCAGAGCATACATACATACACACACTTACACACTCAGTTAAGCACTACAAGCAATTTGAGGTGCCAATTAGCCCAATTATCCTGTGTACAGGGACGTGAGTGACCTGGAGCCTAACCCAGGACATACACACACAGCAGACAATTTGGGAACACCAGTTATCCTAATCTGCATATCTTTGGACTGTGGGAGCTGCAAGGCAACATTGCTAACCACTTAGCCACCATGCTATGGCGTTATATTCCTGCCACAATTCTGAGCGCATGTTTTGACATTTTGAGAGCAGACAAAGCACTCTATGCGCGTGCAATGTCTCCACTGCGCGTTCAACAGCTAGATTCTGTGATTCTCGATTCTGTGCGCGCTCAACTCTGTCTGCACGCGCGTGCAACATTTATTTTCTGTGCGCGCTCGACTCTGGCTGTATGCTCGCTCAATTTTGTCCAGTGTTACAAAACTGCCACAAAACTGGCCAATCACAAACTTCCAAACACTACTTCTGATTGGCTGTTTCTTCTCCAATCAAGTGGCACTACTATCGACCGCTTAACGGAAGCGTTGCAAATAAAGGTTTATAAGTGAAGCGACCGAGTTGTCCGATTTGAATTTTACTCGATGTAGTCTAACAATGAGCTATATGGATAATTAGATAAGTAAATAAAAATACAGAATGGACAAACAAAACTGGTATATACTAATACTTCATTAAATAAAAATAAATACTATTATAATTGTTTATAATATTTATAAGTAAATGCAAATTTATTTACATTGCTTCCCTTATATAATTTCTTTTCATTTGTATATAATTATATATAATAATATAATTTTAATTTCTTATTATTTTCTTTTGATTTTGTAAAGCTGCTTTGAGACAATGACCATTTTAAAGGCACATATTACTAGCTGATAGAGAAGGAACAGCCAATCAGAAGTAGTGTGTGGATGTGATTGGCTGGTTTTGTAACACTGGACAAAGTTGAGTTAGCGTACAGCCAGAGTCGAGCGCGCACAGAGAACATGTTGAGCGAGCAGGGGAGAAACCTGTTGAGCGTGCAGTGGAGACATTGCACGCGGATAGAGTGCTTTGTCTGCTCTCAAAATGTCAAACCACGCGCTCAGAATTGTGGCAGGAATATAACGCCATACCATGCCAGCCTTTAATAGTCACTTTTGCAATACAATTGCATTAGAATTAAACTTTAAGTAAGGAGTTTTTTTTTTTTTTATGCTGAATAACGAATATTAAAACCTGTTTGTGTAATTAGTCCAAGTAACACTATATTTAGAATCTAGCAGACTTCTCTTAACTGTTTATTAAAATGTAAAAAAGTTTTTCTGTGACACAGTGGTAACACAATTGTCAGATTTCACAACTTTTAAAGTTTGCACAGAAAAGAATCAAGTCCCTTTAAAATAATCACATTTTGTTGCTTTACAGACCTAAATAAAGACACAGGTTTTGTTTTATCTAGCTGTATTTATTCAGTACAACCTTTAAAAGTGAAATAAATAACACCAACATGTCAGGAAAGGGGTGGCAAAGCAGAAAGTTGTGCAGTGGCACAGGTCAGAAGATAGACACAAAAAAATACAGATACAAAAAAATTCAAAAGCTTTGTCCCTGCCTAGAAGCACAGTAAAGCCTATTAAGATCCATTTTCTCTCTCTCTCTTTGTATCAGCCTGTCATTAGTCCTTATTTGTGTGCGTGCACGTAATTTGACACCGTGCTCCTTCACACACACACACACACACACACACACACACACACACACACACACACACACACTCTCGCGTTTACATCCCCCCCGTCCCACCCCCTCCTTCTCCTGGATTCACACACTCTTTGCTCTACACAGAAACACTGCTCTGTTGCGATTCTTTTCGAAGGTAAAAAGCAGATTGATTTGTTATTTTTCTTTACTTTACAGCAGGGATTCTGTTAGTTTGCGCTCACGCGAGTGTTATTAGAGATGTTCCTTGCAAATTTTTCTGATAAAACAGTCTTTTCGCTAATGCACCTGTGTGCTAAACAGAAACACTTATCTGTAGGGATTTATTTTTACTTTTTTACTTTATATTTTGTTTTAATTATTTTTATGCATTTTTTTTGGGGGGGGGGGGCTGTGGAACGAATAATTAGATTTTTATTATATCTTATGGGAGGGAAATAATCGATTTGGTTTACAAGTGTTTTGAAATACGAGCCCGCTCCCAGAACGAATTATGCTTGTAATCCAAGGTTCCACTCTAAAAGCACAACGGACAGACCGAGCTATTTGCTTCTTTTACTACACAACTTTAAAACTTTAAATCTGAATTTTAAATTTTTCTTTCTTCAGGAAGGTAAGTTAAGACAATGAAACTAAACCAGCTGGTTTTAGACCACAATAATTCATTAGTATGATGTAGGGCCTCCTTTCGCGGCCATCAATTCATCTTGGGAATGACAGATACAATTCTTTCACAGTGGCCAGAGGGATTTTGAGCCACTTTTCTTGCAGAATAGTGGCCAGGTCACTACGTGATGCTGGAAAACGCTCCTCCAAAACACCCCAAAGTGGCTCAATAATATTTAGATCTGACGACTGTGCAGGCCATGGGAGATGTTCAACTTCACTTTCATGTTCATCAAACCACTCTGTCCCCAGTCTTGCTGTGTGTGTTGGTGCATTATCATCCTGATACACGGCACCGCCTTCGGGATAAAATGTTTGAACCATTGGGTGCACATGGTCCTCCAGAATGGTTCGGTAGTCCTTGGCAGTGACACGCCCATCTAGCACAAGTATTGGGTCTAGGGAATGCCATGTTATTGCAGCCCAAACCATCACTGATCCACCCCACCTCTGGGCATGCAACAGTCTGGGTTGTACCCTTCTTTGGGGCTTCTCTACACCGTAACTTACCCAGATGTGGGAAAGACAGTAAAGGTGGACTCATCAGAGAACAATACATGCTTCACATTGTCCACAGCCCAAGATTTTTTAGCTGCTGGCACCAGTAACACCGATGTTTTGCATTGGCACGAGTAAACAAAGGTTTGGCTATAGCAGCCCGGCCATGTACATTGACCCTGTGGAGCTCCCGATGAACAGTTTTGGTGAAAACATGGGGGGTTGAGGTGCACATTTAATTCTGCAGTAAGTTAGGCAGCTGTGGTTTTATGTTGTTTGGATACAATTCAGGTTAGCACCCCAAAATCCCTTCCAGAAAGCTTCCTCTTGTGTCCACAGTTACTCCTGTTGGATTGTGGTTCATCCTACTTGGTGGTATGCTGACATTACCCTGGATACCGTGGCTCTTGATACATCACAAAGACTTGCTGTCTTGGTCACAATATCACCAACAATGTCCTCTTTTGAACTCTTATATGTCACCCATAATGTTGTGTGCATGGCAATATTTTAAACTGTGAGATTCGTCTGCTAATTAAACCTTCACACTCTGCTCTTACTGGTGGAATGTGCAATTAATGAAAATTGGCCACCAGGCAGGTCAAATTTAGCCATGAAACCTCCAACACTAAATTTGGCCAGTGTTTCAGTTTTATCGTCCAACCCCTGTATATACTCTGTTCGAACATCACAAAAAAAAAAAAAAAGAGCAAAAAAACTGTCAGCTTAACCTCGATATGCTTGGGTTGTTTACTAACTATATTACAAACGAATAAATAATTAATTAAATAATTAGTTGTTTATATACAGTATTCTCTTTGACGTCCCATGTCCCAAGTTTGTCATCTGACATCGTCATAGGCTTCTTACAAACCCATTTTTCACCTAAAGATCTACATTTTTGGTCTTCCTATAAGTGTATATGCTAATACGTGATGAGGCAGGGGGCATAGCTCTTCCAGTATCTGTCGTCCCATTACTAGTGCATCATTTTCATGGTATTATACACTCACATGGCATTCATAATATCACACAGCTTACAGCCTAATAAAACTACACTTGTTTTTTTTTAATTCATGTTTGCTCTGTGCAAATACACAAGGACAACATGTTAAAAATGATGCCTTGCCAATGCCTATCGCATCATTTCAAAGTCTACAATTTGATTTTACACACATGCCACCTGTCAGAAATCTTAAATACATGCTTGTAATTATGAAGACATTTTCTAAATGGGTAGAAGTACTTCCATTCTTAAAAGAAAATGCAACAATAGTTAAAATTCTGGCAAAAGAAATAATTCCTAGATACGGTATTTCAACATCTATTGATGGTGATAATGGTGGAGCTACTTATGTGCTGAAGGGGGCTCTTGTTGCTTTTCACATACACATATAGGTTAAACTTTGTATTAGCTTTTTGTACCAACGCCCAATTACCTATGTACTCACTTACTTATTGTCCCTACCACTTTATTCTTTATACAAGGTTTCGGGGAATCTGGAGCCTAGGCGACTAAGGGCATGAGGTGTGGTACACCCTGGACAGGGTGCCAATCTATCCTGTGGCACGCACACACACTCACACATTCATTCACACGCATACACCAATTAACCTAATCTGCAGGTCTTTGGACTCTGGGAGGAAACTGGAGTACTGGGAGAAAACCCACCAAGCTCAGGGAGACCTTGCAAACCCCATGTACACAGAGACGGGAATCGAACTTGGCCAGGAATCGAAACCCGGATCCTGGAGGTGCAAGGCAACAGTGCTACCTATGTACACCACTGTGCCACCCTACAGTACCTATCGTCTCTATAACTACTATTTTTCTTTATTGGCCTTCTTATTATTATTTCTATTGAAGTTACCCATCATCTACTTCATGATATTAACATGAAGAATCCTTACTTGCTATGTCACTTTGACATTTACAAATTCTGTTAAAGGGGCAACTGTAAGGAAATTATTTTATATAAAAGAAAAGTTATTTCTACTCCCTTCCTCTCTTTCTCATAGATCTGATATTAACATGTTAAATCTTCCTGTGTTCTCTTGCATCTGTTCTTTAGGTGCTAACACTCCCATCCTCACCTTCTCATTCTCTCTCTCTGTCTCTCCCTCTCTCTTTCCCCCTCCCTCACTAACTCGAGCCAACACCTCCTGGTTTAACCTGTCTAACTTTCACTCCTTTGTTCTTCAGGATTTTATAAGGACATTTTACTATGGTTTATGTTTTTTTGTAGCAACAGATGTTGATGGCACAGGTGTTTGGTCAAACAGATAAAAACTCTGTCTTTTGCCGTTAATAAGCAGAAACCTTTCTGACCAACAACGTGTTTGTGCATTTGACTGAGTCTCTCCTGGCGCCAGAAAAGCTTATCGAAACACAGCAGATAGATCGAGCAACTCACTTCTTCTACTACACAATTTTAGAACTTTACACCATCCAAATAAAAACATTCCTACAGTTAAGCAGGGAGGTAGCAATATCATGCTATGCTGGAGTAGGGACTGGAACACTTTTTAGGGTAGAAGAAAAATGGATGGGGCAAAATGCCATCAAATTCTTGAGGAAAATCTGCCCCTCTGCCAGAAAGTTGTCAATAGGAAGAAGGTTTACCTTCCAACTTGACAATGACCCAAAGGACACAGCAAAACTGACCACGCAGTGGTTGAAGGAAAAAAAAAGTGAATGTCAGAGTCCAGACTAAAAACCTTCTGAAAATCTGTGAAATGACTTGAAGACCATCGAACCTCAACTTGAACAGTTTTGAAAAGAAGAGTGGGCAAATATCGCAACGTCTAGACCTGCAAAACTTTGTGTGCCATTAAAAAAGTAATTTCCTTCATGTGATTGAGTCATTTTAGGAGGGGGGTTGATTCTTTTAAACTTAGTTAGTCAATTTTTTTTTATATATTTGACATGACATTTTGATGGATATCAATCAGTCTGTTTTTAGTTCAGGCTGCACAGCAACAAAATGTGATATTTTAAAGGAGGGTGATTATCTTCTATAGCTGATTCTTATTACATTTGCCAGAAAAAAAGTAAAAAAAAAAAAATCTGGTTGTGTATTTGTCCATTTCTACAAAATAAAAAAAGAAAAGAAAAAAAAACATAGGCAATGGCATAGCTGAAGGTGTGAGGTTCTACTCAAATAAATGTTGGCACAATCTTAGAACTTATGTCACCCAAGGTAGTTTATACATGCTTGATAACTCAATCCCAGTTAAAAAAATGCATTATTATTATTATTATTATTATTATTATTATTATTATTATTGTTACTATTATAGTATTATTATTATGTTTCACATGAAATATATATATATATATATATATATATATATATATATATATATATATATATATATATATATATATATTGGTTTGTTTTGTTTTAAACAAGGGATGACATTTACACAGGCTTACTCAGATCTGTTGCTGCCTGACGGATTTTTTTCAGCTTTACAATGACCTCATTATGCATCAGTGATACTTTGTCAGCTGCGATGATGTTGACCAGGCAGAAGGTTTGATCCTCAAGAGCTGGGTTGCTCCTATGGCCAGGGTCATTTGGAGACACCGGGGACGCAGGATTTAACTGAATGTGTACATGAAAGAGATAATACATAGTTCTTTAATTCATGGGTATATGCAAAAATCCGTTTCTTAAAAAAAAAAAAAAAGAAAAATTCAGAGCCTTTTAAATTTTCCACATTTTATGTTTCACACTCATCTTAAAATTAATAAATGAAGTAATTTTACCCCCTTATCATTCTACACACAATACTTCAAAATGACTACATATAGATGTTTATACTGTTTTGTTGATTTATTAAAATAAAGACTGAAATATTCGATTTACCCAAGAATTCAGACCCATCACTTAGTACTTGGTTTAAGAACTTTTTGCAGCAATGACAGCCTCAGTTCTACTTTTCAATGATTTTACAAGCTTAGCACACCTTTGGAAGATTTTTTCATTCTTCTTAGAAGAAAAGTTGAAGCTTAACCAGATTGGATGGGCAGAGTCATTACTCAGCAATTCTCCACTCCAGAGACTCTTACAGTGTTAATTTGAAGCCACTGAAGTTTTTCAGTAGGCTTGGGGTCAGTGTCTTGTTAAAATGTAAACCATTGCCCCAATCAGAAAAGTTGGAGCCTGGAAGTTTTCACTCAGGATGCTCTATATACACTTACCTAAAGGATTATTAGGAACACCTGTTCAATTTCTCATTAATGCTATTATCTAATCAACCAATCACATGGCAGTTGCTTAAATGCATTTAGGGGTGTGGCCCTGGTCAAGACAATCTCATGAATTGTGATTTACCCCCCGATTAATCGATTAGTCGGATAAAAAAACTAAATGCTTCTTTAATTTGATGTTTTGCTCATAACTATATAAAACCATAAATCAGGGTATTATTTATGTATAAAAGTAAACTTTAACAAATGCAAGAGCCAGATATAGAGTTTAATAATCTTTCATTGTGACATTTAAACCTAATTTTATGTAAATCAACATTTGTTTTTTTAACAATAATTGCAGATATATACACACACACACACGTATAATATTGTTTAAAAAATACACTGACATATTCAGTTGTTGAGATATAAACAGCCAAAATAATGTAATTTTGTATAATAAAATTATATATGCATAAATAAAACCACAGTAAATTACGTTTGAAAACAGATTTGCTAGTTAACTAATTAACTTTTTAGTGGACTATAAAAATGCATAAAGCTAATAGTTACAAATGTACTGTTATTTGCATTCGCGGAAAACCACAACAATCACTAAATGTAATATTCCACTGTTATTCGCACCATGTAATTTAAGCTAATCTAAAGTAGCGCCATTTAACTAATCACACGCACAGTGCTGCACCACAAGGATTATTTGAAAAAATCCAATTAGAGCTCAGACTCAAATAACATTCCTCAACATATGGCGGAATTCTGTCCATATACAGTGGCAAGAAAATGTATGTGAACCTTTTGGAATTGTTTTTCTGCATTAATTTGACATAAAATGTGATCTGATCTTCATCTAAGTCAATGGTATTGACAAATATAATGTGCCTAAAATAATAACAAAAAAATCTGTTTCATGTTTTTTAATGTTTCTAATGTTTAATGTCTTTATTGAGAACAACCATAACAACTGCACAGTGCTTAAATCCCTCAAAAAAGCTAATTGGAGTGAGGTGTTAGCATACCTGAAGTCTTGTTAAGAAAAGGAGTTTGGGGGTGTGTACTACAGCTAAATTAAATATACATTCAAAATATAGATTCACCTTATACACTCTGTGACTGTGAGCATAAAAAACTGGTATCTCTCTTTCTCTTCTCTTTTCTCTCTCTCTTTCCCTGTCTCTCTGTCCAGCCACATGTGCCGCTCTTGAGTTGCCAGTGATCCAGACCCCTCTGGACTCTAGACCTGTCTAATTGATCCTGATCCCCCGTTTCTAGTTGGAGATCCCGTCACATGGAGGCCCCATGTGGTCTGATTGGGATGCGTGCCCTAACCTCAGCAGATGCAGACAGCTGTTCTCTGAAGACTTGTGATTGCAGTTGCTCAATACTTCAGGAAATTTCCTACAGTCTACTTGAGCCACCAATAACAAACTGGACTCCATATTAATTAAAATAAATCAACTGTTTTATTAAACTTCTCGCACAGTATAACTGCAAAAGTATTTCTTGCTATCCGTTTTCACCCAAATGATGATGAGTTACCACATCTATTGATTGATCATGATGAGTGTGAAAAAATGTGCAAAACTTTGCCTGCATTGTATTTTAAACAAGTTGGAAGGGCTTTTCTTACTTTGTATCCTTCCTCAAGAAACCCATGTAAAGCTTTGATAATATCCTTTTCATGTGCACCAGATTGAGTGGCCTCAATCCCCATGATATCATTGAGGACAAAGGGTAAGGGGGAACCATCCTCTCCTTCAATGTGATAGGTTTTGTACTAAAAGACAGACAAACTCAGGTAAATTATTTATATGTTATGTTAAAATATTTCTTAACATGTTTTATTTGTTGCTGATTATTCAAAAAGTATTTTTTCAAGCTATTATGAATGATGAAATTAAAAATATTAAATACTCACTACTTTTGTGAAACTGGTTCCACCTGTTCCATCAACAAGAGCTCTAGAGGTGATTCTTCTTTGAAAAGCATTATTGACTGAGTTTATGAAACTAGACTTTCCTGCCCCGACTTCACCAACAAGAAGAATTCTTACAAACTGAACATTTGGGTTGTGGAGTCTAAAGTTCCTCAGTTTCTGCTCAATTTCATCTTTTTTCCTAACAAAAACAAAGCAACAAAACAGTGTTGACATTCGGAGAAAAGTGTGAGAATACTGAGAAAATCCAAGCTGGCCAAAAATACTTTCCCTGTATCGTTCATTTTGAAATATGGTGGTTGTCTTAGAAACCTCATACCCCTTTTTAAGTTATTTGAAGGTGGATTGTAGCAGTTTGCATTTACATTGCATTGCATTTTACATTGCTATTTATCTATCATTTTGTAGTAAAAACATATGACAAATTTATTTTTTACAATGTGGACATCACTGGACTGCTGTAAAAAGACTTTTTAGCAAATCCACTAAAATAACAAAATTCAATAATGTGGACTAAAGTACCAAATAGTAATGCTTTCCTAAAAACTAACCACCCCATTCTAAAAAAAAAAAAAGTCAATAACCTATGAATTGATTTCAATTGAGAAAATGTAATACAAATCATAAGATAATACAATGGTAACAGAAAAAAATGAGTAGATATTTATTAATTTATTCATCTTCTATACTCCTTATCCTGGAACAGGGTTGCGGGGACCTGAAGACTATCCCAGGAGATTTTGGGATTGAGGCAGGACCACAGTCCGTGCGACTCCCTCACGGGGCACGCACGCATGACCTACATAATTTTAGAAGGCCAATCAACCTAATCTGCATCTTTGGACTGTGAGACGAAACTGGAGTATCCCCCAAGCATGGGGAGACCATGCACACAGACCAGAGGTGGGAATCAAACCCTCAAAACCTCAACCTGTGTCTCAAGACATACTTAAACTCTTGATGAGCAAGTTTGTTCAGCTCTTGGTTTTGCAATTGGGAAGGGTCATCTCTTCGTTGCAGTAGTTCATGTCTCATTTTTTATTTCAGGAAAGAGAATGGCAAGAGCTGAAATGCCCAGTAATAATTCATTCTACTTTAATAAATGAATGCTACAGCTCAGTGGTTTTTTAAGGCCAAGCAATAATAGTCCTTCACAGCGTGGAAAATCTGCATACTACTGCATAGCTGATACACACCTGCATGTATACATACAGTATAAAACCTGGTAGACATTCAGAACTCGTTGAGCTGAACAGCTTCTATTGGGTCTAATCCACAAGAAGTCAGTTTCAGTTAAAACTTGGATTGTGAGCATAATTCATTCTGGAAGCGTGCTTGTAAATCAAAACACTCGCATTAATCTGTCCTCACTAAAACGTAAAGTAGGAAGATCCTGGCTTGACTGTTGGCTTACAAGTTCCAAGTTCCTTCAATAAATACCCAGCAAGCAAGTCTCTCAAATTAGGATCTTTACTGAAAAAATTTGCTGTAAAACTGAAACACAAAATTTTACCCTTTTTGTATCAAAATAAATCAATTTGCAAATTATATAAATAAAATAGTTGAGAATAAAAGTATGAACTGAATGCATTTTTCACTAGCAAACCTAATTAATATTGTACAGATTTTACATTTCACTAAAAACACAAACTGCACAGATTAACATGAAAATGTATCATAAGTTAATATAACAAATGTCACTTTTACTCACAGATATGTTCTTTAGGTACTCACAAAAGGTAAGAGAAAACAACAGCTAAACTGATTTCTTTTGAATGGAACTAATGAAACTTCTAGAAACAAAGGCAAAACAGAGGGGACAAAAAGACAAACACATTCTCTGCCTCACAGGGGCAGCACATGCATATCAAAGCGAATTCCTCCATAAGAAATAATGGAAACTTTGATGATTCGTTCCACAGCACAAAATATATCCATATAAAAATAATTAATACAAAATATAAAATAAAAATAAAACAAATTAACCTGCACTTTACCTTTGAAAAGAATCATAGCTGTAGTGATTAAGACCAGAGAGAGGAGAGGAGGAGGAGGGATATTGTGTAGGACAACTTTTACACACACACAAACATACAACACACACACGCGCGCGCACACACACACACACACCAGCTCCCAACAGATACTCTCGCTCACACAAATGCACATGCGCACTTGTCATAGTGTTATAGTAAACAGTACATGTGCGCATGTATGTTGACTATACAAGTAATGCACGCTCACCGACATCAAGAATTGGAGACGATTACCCACAATACTGCTCGTATTTCAAGACCTCGTTCATTTACCGAGTTAAAAATTATTTCAAATTTTTGCTTGTCTCGTAAAACACTTACAGACAAAGGTACTCACAATCCAAGGTTTTACTGTATTTTCAGTTTTTTTTACAAATCATGTTTTTTGGAATTGTAATGATATACTTTTCCTAGGGGATCCAATTGCCACCCATTCAAGCCAATATGATCTCAAGACAGTGACGATGCGAATTTTGTTCTCAAACAGTTCAGTCATGGCAATGCTTTAAACTCACGGCGAATAGGTTTTGCCATAGCTCATATCTACTTAGGAGACCTGGTACACATTTAAGACTCATTGAGCTTGTTATCAGATTTGATAAAATGGAAGTGAGTTATTTTGCGTTATTTAAAAAATGCACCCAAGGGAATGGGTACGGTAAAAAAGAAAAGTTCTACTTAAAATGATTATACTACTTAAAATAATTATCTTATTAAGAAAAGTGTCCCCACAGACCTGAAAATGTCATTGTCATTGTGAAGTTACCAGTTGCTTTAAACTCAACACACTTTCATGCAAACACACATACACTTGGGGTGCTTGATCATGCCCCTGCCACTACACCATTCTTAGTGTTTTTTTTTTTGTTGTTTCTTATTGCTGCCTCTGGGCATGAATTTGTTATTTGAGTTAAATATGTAATGCTGAAGGTAAAAAAAAGTAATCTTTTACACAGACATAACGATGTATTGAAAAACAGGACCCTCACTCTATTTTCCTTTCAATATAGACAGTGCCTCCAGAGTTTGCCCACCCTAATGGTTATTTCTCTTCTTGCACTATTTTGCAACATCATATTTTAAGCATATCAGAATGGAATTCTTTTGTTTTATTTGAAGTGAAATTTCACATTACAAAAATAAATTAAAACAGTTAAAATCATCATTTTGCATAAATTTCAAGCTATGGAGGTTAGTGTCTTCTTGATTTCCATCCATCTATTTTTTCAAGCTATGGAGAGTTATTTTCTTGTCTTCCATCTATTTATCATCTACACCTATACCCACCCACACACGTCCCTGGATGTGCATTGCAACAGGGGTAACCACTAAGCCATTGTGCCACTTGACTTATTGTTTTGTTGAAATATATATCTTGGAACATTATGATTTGGCTTAACACATCTCATTAGGTATTTACATGTTAAGGCTTTTACATTTTCCTGAATTTTATTGCTGCATCTTTGACGTCTATTACAATTGAATGTTTTTTTTTCTGTGGTAATTGCTGTTCTTGCCCATGTGTTGTACTCGTAACGGAGCAAAAGGGAGCACGTGGAGTAATAGCTAATAGCACAAACTGGAAAGCGCTGTTGCACTTGAGATGTAAGCATTTTGCGGTGTGCGTGTACTAATTGTGCACCTTGCTGCTTTTTCTTAGAATAAACTGCAGAAATTGGTGTACCTGGTTTTCGTCGCAGACATCAGCTGCCATTTTTAAGCCGCTACAAATGGGCTAAAAATGCTTATGATTGGTCTGGTGTTGCTGTCATTATTAATAGGGGAGGGAAAAGTGTGTCTCTTTCAAGCTTACCTCCCTAACAACATTTTGCTTTCTTGGACTCCTGGCCATTGGCTTTGGCATCATTGAGATTCAAATTCCTGATCTCTGGATGATATTGTCAACACCTTTTGTCACATTTTCTTTTATGCTTTTTTTTCATTGACAATGACTACTTTCTGTTCTCACCTGTGTAACAAATGATTTTTTTAAAGTAAAAACTAGAAAACTTACCCCCAGTTCATTGTCCGCCATGGAGTATCAAATTCTAAAAGACAAAGACATGTAAAACAAGGATGACATAGCATTTCATGGAAATGGAAACTGAAAGTAAATCCAAATGAATCAAATAAAATGTAAAAATTATGTCTAAACGAATGTGATTGATGAATCTAGATTGGTAATGGTTAATGTGTGAAATCCATCTAAAATATAAACAAACAAACAAATAAACAGTATGAATGTCAGAAAAGAGGCTGCTTTTATAATGTTGTAATAATCTACTCAAGGTAATAATCCACAAAATATAAGCAAGCATGTGGTCACAACAGGCATAAAAAAGACAAAGCAGCACAGGCTGAGCAAAGAGCCAATGCAAGACAAAATATGAAAGACAATATGAAGACAAAAGGCTTGTCAAAGTGATTAGGAATATAAGCATTTATTTAGCAATGTCCATGGTATGATGTGAGTAGTTAAAGAAGACTGTGATTGGGAAGAGATATGATAAGGACTGCGGAAAATGCGATCTTGCCAGAGAATAGCAGTTTTAGGTGCCAATGTTTGTTGGTGACTGTGGGTCTTGCGACAGGCAAACCGACGGACAACCACACAGAGGGTTTCTGGTAAGGCAGGAAAGTCAGAAAAGCCGCCAAGACATTGTCGATGCATTATAGTCTTACATTGTAAACTATCACATTGATTGGCTCTGTTGAGTGACATTACCCACCTCGAGGCAAAAGTGCTGAACAAGTATATATATAAAAAAAAAATAGTTTCTGTTACATCTACCCCATAACTGTTCATAACTTCCATTTCCATTACTATTTTGACTTAATATTAACATAATTTAGATTCTTACCAGTCCACTCGTCTCCAAGGCTTTGTCAATTCTTAATACAAAAAACATAAAAAAATTATTTATTTTTTTTAAATTAGATTTTCTCAAATTCAGAAATATATTTTACTATATTTACATGGAAAAAAGACTTATCTTAATTTGTGCACTTTATCCAGTTCTATTTTTATTTGTATTTCATTTATGTGTACATTCATGGTACAAGGATGGGCTAAACCACAGTTATATACACTCACCTAAAGGATTGTTAGAAACACCTGTTCAATTTTTCATTATTGCAATTATCTAATCAACCAATCACATGGCAGTTGCCATGCAATGCATTTAGGGGTGTGGTCCTGGTCAAAACAATCTCCCGAACTCCAAACTGAATGTCAGAATGGGAAAGAAAGGTGATTTAAGCAATTTTGAGCGAGGCATGGTTGTTGGTGCCAGACGGGCCGGTCTGAGTATTTCACATTTTGCTCAGTTACTGGGATTTTTACGCACAACCATTTCAAGGGTTTACAAAGAATGGTGTGAAAAGGGAAACACATGAAGTATGCTTGAGGTCAGAGGAGAATGGGCCGACTGATTCAAGCTGATAGAAGAGCAACTTTGACTGAAATAACCACTCGTTACAACCGAGGTATGCAGCAAAGCATTTGTGAAGCCACAACACGCACAACCTTGAGGCGGATGGGCTACAACAGCAGAAGACCCCACCGGGTACCACTCATCTCCACTACAAATAGGAAAAAAGAGGCTACAATTTGCACAAGCTCACCAAAATTAGACAGTTGAAGACTGGAAGAATGTTGCCTGGTCTGAGGAGTCTCGATTTCTGTTGAGACATTCAAATGGTAGAGTCAGAATTTGGCGTAAACAGAATGAGAACATGGATCCATCATGCCTTGTTACCACTGTGCAGGCTGGTGGTGGTGGTGTAATGGTGTGGGGGATGTTTTCTTGGCACACTTTAGGCCCCTTAGTGCCAATTGGGCATCGTTTAAATGCCACGGGCTACCTGAGCATTGTTTCTGACCATGTCCATCCCTTTATGACCACCATGTACCCATCCTCTGATGGCTACTTCCAGCAGGATAATGCACCATGTCACAAAGCTCGAATCACTTTAAATTGGTTTCTTGAACATAATAATGAGTTCACTGTACTAAAATGGCCCCCACAGTTACCAGATCTCAACCAATAGAGCATCTTTGGGATGTGGTGGAACGAGAGCTTCGTGCCCTGGATGTGCATCCCACAAATCTCCATCAACTGCAAGATGCTATCCTATCAGTATGGGCCAACATTTCTAAAGAATGCTTTCAGCACATTTTTAAATCAATGCCACATAGAATTAAGGCAGTTCTGAAGGTGAAAGGGAGTCAAACACCGTATTAGTATGGTGTTCCCAATAATCCTTTAGGTGAGTGTATGTCGCCCCTCTTTATGATTGATAAATATTATGACTGAAACAAAGCTGCTCGTGTCGGCTCATTTCGGGAGCATTTTGATCAATAGGGAGATGAAAAGTGAAAGTGTGTACCAACAACATAGCACAATGCATGTGTATGAATGGCTGAAATGTGGTTGTAAATAAACCTTTTAGTGAATTCAAAATGTTAGAGTGAACCCGCGGCGCACGTGTGCGCTTTTTTACTTTGCCGAGTTTTGATCTAAAGTTAGATTTTTTTTGCTGTGTAGTGGACTGCGCGCGCACAACCTCTCGCAGGCGAGCCTTCCTCTGAATACGGCGTTTTAACGGGGGTGGGGATAAGAAACACCGAACCAGCAGAAGTAGACTAATGATCATAAATTCGTCAGGGAAAACAGCAAGGAAACTGACTGGCCATTTTAATAATTCATTGATAAGTTGATGTCTTTGGTTTCGGCTGTGATGAGGGTGATGATGGCATCACGTCATCTCAGTAATCTACGTTTTATACAAATTACATAATCTGATTTTTTTCCCCATTAGTTTATATAAAAGCAGACATTTTGCTTTCTGTAAGTATATATTTTTCACGTCTGTGAGGCAAGTATACACGGAGTTTCGGTTTATTTTCTGACGGGCTCAAGTTCACAGAAACCAATACAGAATAGCGCTGTACCCCTGTTTGCTTTCATTATTTTACTAAATCTTTTTGTCTTATTTAAGTGCACGCACAATGAAAAGTAAAGTCTTATAAAGGCTATGTAGCTTATAGTTTTATTATATAGTTTTTGCCCATTAATCTGACAACACCTGTTTTCTGATGCACAGACAGAGTTTACTGGCTACGCGAGTGTTACACATAATAAAATATAAAGGCTCACTGTGTTAACATTTACTTTGCTTAAATTCGATGTAACTAAGAAATGCCTATATTAATTTTTTAACAGTAATTTTAGTACTGTGATGATAAATCCGTTTAATGTTTCACTTGTATTTTATAAGGTTTTTGCCGGTGGTGATACAGCGCAACGGGGGTGCTGGGATGTGAAAATTTAATTTGTTAAAAAGTTTTCATTATTTATTTAAGAACATTATGATGATCATAACAGCGTACTGCATTTAATTCTTATAATAACACAAAACCCATCAATATCTGCTGACGCAGTAGCACGGCCTGACAATGTTTGAATTTTTATGGGCATTTAGTTTCGTTTATTTCAGTTAATAAATCTACTATAAATTTAAAGAACACAAAATATAAGATGACACGAAATCCTACACGTATAGCTTTTCTAATTACACATGATAAAATTTAAAAACTCCTGTGTTAACGTTTACTTTGCTTAAATTCGATCCTAATAAGATTAACTTATAATTTTAATACTGTGATTATGAATTTGTTTAACTACAATGTTTCATTTGATTTTATCCGCTACTACGTGCAGCTCTAAAGGAGCTGCGGCTCATTATTTCTTGAGAGAATGAACTGATGCCCGAGGCGTCAGTCCATAGTTATATAGCGCCACTCAGTGGTAAAAGCCAGCAAACGCACAAACCCAAATGCTGCCATCATGAGGCGTGGCGGTAAAACCAGTTTTCTGCTTGAATACCATCTATAGGTGTGGGCTGTGCAGAAGGGGGTGATGGTGTAGGGGGGCATGCCTGGGGTCGACGAAAAGTAAGACAGCTAGTGAGACGTAGCTTCTTCCATATTGCGTCTCTCTGAAGAAAATAGTCTGTAATTGCTTTCTTCAGCTTTTGTAGGGCCTTCTGGACATAGTTCTCCAACCCTGCCAAGCTAGCGTTCACCGCCTGCCGAAAACGAATTTCCCTATTTAGGTTACTGTTAGTGGCATCTTTAAAAGCAATCTTTAACTTGTTAAAGTTCTTAGAAAGAGCCAATGAATCTACTTTACAGTTATCCATATTATTCCGCAAAGCTTGCACCACAGTCCTACCAGCCACACAATCAACACAATCATAATCATCAGTCTGTGTATCAAATATGTACAATAAACTTAAAGATGTAACAGAAGGGCCTACTGAACAATCTACAACCTCCTTAGTTGCCTGTATGAATCTTGGTCTACCAAAGTAAGCCATATTTACAAAACTAGCATCGACATTCATTTTGCTCATTAGTCTTAAAACACCCGTGACACGCACAAAAAAAAGATCCACACATGGGGCACCACTATGTAACATTTGTCTATGAAAACAAACCTAGTTACCAAGCTACGGGGTCTAAATAGGGGTTAATACAACTTACTTCCGGTGTTGTAAGAGTTTCACGGAACAAATATTATATTACAACATAAATTCATAGGTTTATTAATATCAAATATCACATTACTATTATAATAAACCCTAGGCATGTGACATCCGTCAAGACCATTAATACAAATTCTTGTATAATGTTTATTTTGTAACACATTTAATTTACAGGGGTTTGTCATGAATATGCAAATAAATAAAATAAAAAGTTCTGGTCCAAAGCATGCACAAAATAGGAGGGTTGCATCAGGTAGGGCAGCCAGCATAAAACCTGTGCCAAGTTGTTGTGTGGACCGGATGGTCTGCTGTGGCGATCTCAACGGGACCAACAATAATAACAATATCAGACAGGCTTAAGAGATTATTGTTCAGAAACCCACCTGGAGATGGCAGAGGTTTGGACTCAGGGTTTCCCATTTTTGTTAATTCAGTGAATCCTGATTGGAAAGTGGAAAATTTGGAAAGATGTCATAATATGGAGCTGCAGCAAAAACACTAGATGTGTAAGCAAATTTGAAGCATACAATAAATTAATTAATCAGTTAATCAATAGACAAATTATTTACCAACAGCATGGACCTCATGCTGTTGGTATCAAGATTAACATAGGTCACTTTTCTGTCTAATACATTCTTGGCACCACAAGTGGTAATTTTTTTTGGTTTTTTTTGGTACTTAAAATTCCAGAGTTTTTTAAGGGTTTGACTTACATGTAAAGACAAATAACATAACTAATAATAATAATAATAATAATAATAATAATAATAATAAATAAGTAAATATTGAGTACCACTACTTAGATCCCAATTACTGTGTCGCTTGATATTGGCATTTGTTATAGGTGTCAAATCAAATCAAATTCAAATCAAATAAAAATTTTATTTGTCACATACACAGTCATACACAGTACGATATGCAGTGAAATGCTTACACGACTGCCAGTGACCTTAAAAAATAAAAGCTTATACATAGGAAAATAATTATGAATAAAAGAAATTTGTTAAGAATAAAAATTAACTAGTAAAATATGCTGTACAAAAAAAATATACTGTGATAAAAGAAATATGATAGAAAATAAGATTAACTTTGCTTGTCATTGCTTCTTGTTCCACAGATTCACTTATAGTCCTCATGGCTCTTGCATCATATGCAAAGTTAATTTTATGATTGTCATTGTTTACCGTTATGTTGTACCTTGATTAATGAAGATTAATGCACTTGCCTCATTTTTTGCCATTATAATACATTACACCTACAGCATTATCTTCTTATTCTATTAAGTTAAATGTAGACATATTTCACATGTGATGTATGCCATGAAACTATGCCATTAGTTTTTGACTACACAAATTGAATGTAGACAGATTATTTCCTGATTTGTCCTGATATTTACAAAATCTGACAATCACTTGTGGATTGGACCGGAGCTTATTAACATGGCTAATGTGTCTATTTTTGTGTGAATGTGTGAAGATCTGGAAGTTACTGAAAAAAATGAATTTGGTATATAACATCATGTGTTTAACTTCAAAAAATGGTTTAATATAAAATATTTTATTTAAGCTTAATGCTCAACTTTTTATCTGATAAGGCAAAAAAAATACCAGTCATAAAGTGTAGCTCATAATTTAAAGGGGATCAATAATATATGATAAGGCTTTAAAAAATGGGAATGATGTACATGTAAAGGTAAATATACACTGCACTGCACTCCACTTATGAATTGTGAATAATGTATGATGGAAAATACTTTCATAAGTTTTTTATAGTTGTTACATATAAAAAATAAAGGTAATTAAATAAAAAAGTACAATTTATTGTTTCAAAGTGTTTCTTTGATTGTTACAAATAATTTAAATTCGATTTACCTAAATTATCTCTGTATAGTCATTCTCGTTGTCCTCACTAAAAAAGACTCAGACGGGTGTATCTTTACATTAGCTTGAGAACATCATCCATGGAATTGTATTTTAATGCAGCTTTAGCATCAAAGGTCAATGACAGACTTCTCTTGTAAAGACAATTAACAGCTTGATCTGCTATTTCTAAGAATTGGATTAGAATTTTAAAGGAATTTTAAAGAATTTTTTTATTAAAGAATTTTGCAATATATAAAGTTTTCCATGAACATTTTTTTCTCTTTTTCTTCTTCTTCTTCTTATTTGTCTTATTAATAACGCTCTGTTCTTGTCACTGTAATTTCATATTATTATTACCTAGGGAATAAAAAAATAAAGTAAAACAATAAAAATTTGGCAAAATCAATAATATTACTAGCATGTCTTCTGTTCTTGCTCCATCTTCAAGCCTGAGATTAGAGATTTGGGACTTAAAAGATGAACAATATATTTCCATATTGACATATTGTTTCTAGAATATCAAATACTTTATCACTCTATTATTATATATATGATAATCATATACTCTATTAATTTTAATAATTTTAATCAATGTGAATCATTGATGTTATTTAAGTATTATATAATAGGTTTTTAAATAATAATGAATCCTTTTCCACATAATATTATACAGTTTTTACATAGTAATGCTTTATTTTCATTGTAACTTTGTAGTTGGACATTTTCAGACACAAAAAGAAGAAAAAGAAATAAAGAAAATTGAGAAAATACCAACAGGCCAATTGAATGCAAATTTCAAATGCTATCTAAATCTAAATCTATCTATCTATCTATCTATCTATCTATCTAAAATGGAAGTAAATTGCTATAAGGTAATGCGTTTTAGAAATAAATTTAGGAAAATAGAGTCAAGCAACAGTATTTACAGTATACAGCAAAATGTATTGTAACGATGCGGCTCGCGCGAGGGGAAGAGCCGCGCATAAACTGTTCAGAACGGGCACGCGGAGTTCTGAACAGGCAAAGGCGCGGACATTTATACACGCGGTTGCCAGGCAACGCCGCTGTCTGTCAATCAGCCTGAACGAGCCGCACCTGGCAGCGTGTTAGTATAAGGGCCCTGATACCTCCTCACTTCGTGCGAATATTAGGTAGCACCGGTATAAGGGATTAGGGCCAAGACAAAGACAAGACAAGATAAAAGCGCAGGAAGAGAGAAGAGGAGAGAAAAAGCCCCAGCCTCTGCCTCCCTAAGACGCCGGAGACAGAGAGAGAGAGAGAGAGAGACAGAGAGAGAGAGAGAGAGACAGAGAGAGAGAGAGAGAGAGCGAGCGTCACGCAGGCGTGTAGCGTGCGCTCTCGTGTTAAGTATAAAGTTTGCATATAAAAACCATAACCACTCTCTCTCTCTCTCTCTCTCTCTCTCTCATAAATCCTCGGTAAGGGTATAGTTTTTTTTTTGTTTTCCAGAGCCCCGTCCGTTCTTACGTAAACTGCAGAGTTCTGTTTATTTTGTGTTTTCAGTTTTCATTTGTTTTATTTTTAGTTTTATAATTAATAATCCCACGCCATCTCTAAACGGGAAGGTCTTCCCGTGCCTGTCATAAGCACTTTCACAACTCCTATTTCACTGACCCCCCTTTAAAGCCCTGCGTCAGGGCTCTTATCATAAAAACACCTCGTGGTGCGGCTCTCCATACCGCACCCCATAACATGTATATGTTATATTTAGTAAACACATAAATAAAATGTACTCACTGTTTATGGTTATGCAGCTCCACAATTAGCACATCTTTCAGCTTTTTCCTTTCCATTTATGTCTTCATCCCTTGGAGTCTCCTCCTCCTGCACCACTCTCTCATCCAGTATCTTAAAAGAGCAAACAACTGCAGTCCCACCTACTGGCAACTTGCCATAAATAACATCATATTTCCTAGAAACTGAAACTGAAACTAGTCAATTTCTTGTAAATAAATACTGAGTTCAAATTTTGTCCAAAAGAAGATAATTAGTAAATCTTATTAACAATTAATAATAATTATCTTGTAACTTAATAATTACACAACAATCAATTATTACACACTTCCCATAACTTGTCATAAAATTATTATATAATTCTATATCATTTTTGCATTTATGTTCACAAATGGGGAGAGGAGAACACACTTTCGGAACAAACATTATTTGTTAAAATTCAAAACCAACAGACAACTTTTTTGGAATATCTGCAACCAAGTCCAATTTTAGTTGTTCAGAGGAAACATATTACACCTGGCCACACATCTTTATTTACCTTCTAAAGGTATGAGAAGCATGAAAAGAGGAAAGTGAAAAGAGAAAAGTAAATGTAGAAAAGTGAAAGGAGAAAAGAGAAAGGGTAGGATCAAAGGATCAAATTGGAAGGAGTAGAGTGAAATAAGGAATGTAAAATGTGAAAGAGAATAAAAGAATAAAAAGATTTTTGAAAAGAGGAAAATGTGGAAGTATAACTAAGGACAATTAGTTTCTTAGTTTTTGATTCCCACTGTATTGCAGAAGGCTTTGTGTTTAGTATTAGACTTTGCTCAAGTGTACACACAACCCAGATCACCCAAACAACTGACCCAGTGTAATAAAATAATTGTGTATAAAATAAGTTATTTCTACTCTCTTGCTCTCCTCCTTATAGATTGAATATTAACGTGTTAAATCGTCTGTGTTGCTATCTTCCTATCACATCTTGCATCTGTTCTTAAAGGTGCTAACGCTCCCACTCTCACCTTCTCATTCACTCCTTATGTCTCTCTCCCTCTCTCTCTCTCTCTCTCTCTCTCTCTCTCTCTGTCTCCTCCCCTCTTCCCCTAACTTGAGTCAACATCTCCTGTTTTGTCTCTGGACAGACATCTATTTAACTTCCACTCTTTTGTTATTCAAAATCTCACCAGGACATTTACAGAGGTTTATGATCTTTGTAGTAACATATGTTGATGGCACAGGTGTTTGCTTAAGCGAACCCCTATCTTTGTCCTGTTAATAGACAGAGACCTTTCTGATAGACAACATGTGTGTGTGTGTTTGACTGAGTCTCTCCTGGAGTAAGAAAAACTTATCAAAGCACAGAGGCAACTTTAAAGTTTACTTTTCGCAGCAACGGTTTTGCCTATCCAGAGGATGTCTTTTCAATCAGAATGTGTATACTGATCAGCCACAGCATTAAGACACAAAACATCATGACCCATATTATGTGGGTTCCCTGTGTGCTACCAAGCCATTACTTCACAAGACCTTTGGGGTTGTGCTGCTCCCTTAGCAGTGGATCCTTTGGATGATGTGAGTTGCAAGGTGAAGACACATGGATTAAACTTTCTTGTCCAGTGCATTCCGCGGATGCTTGGTCAGATTGATAACAACAACTATAAATTCTTTGCCTCTTACACTGATCGGCCATAAAATCATTACCAGGAAGACACTGCCAGCACTGGAAACGCATTCATCATCACCGAGCATGACGTGAGGAGAGCCTTCAAGAGAGTGAACACCAGGAAAGCAGCAGGACCAGACGTCATCTCTGGTCGTATTCTCAGAGCCTGCGCAGACCAGCTAGCACCTGTGTTCACTGAGATATTTAACATCTCTTTATATTTTAGGTGATCCCTACATGCTTCAAAGAGTCCATCATTGTTCCTGTCCCAAAGAAACCACATCATGCCTCTCTCAATGACTATCGCCCTGTAGCCCTCACTTCAGTAGTGATGAAGTGCTTTGAACGCCTAGTCAGAGACTTCATCATTTCTTCACTACCAGACACACTCGACCCACTACAGTTTGCATACCGCCAGAACTGTTCCACAGACGATGAAATCTCTCAACTCCTCCACACATCACTTACTCACCTGGACACTAGGAAAGGGAATTATGTTAAAATGCTCTTCATCGACTACAGCTCTGCATTTAATACCATAATTTCCCTCCACACTCACCACCAAGCTGGAGCACCTGGGACTCAGCTCATCAATGTGTCAGTGAATCTCCAATTTTCTGACTGGCAGACCACAGGCAGTAAGGATGGGCGGACATGTCTCAACCTCACTCTCAGCACTGGAGCCCCCCAGGGTTGTGTTCTAAGCCCCCTGCTGTACTCTCTGTACACCCACGACTGCGTGGCCACTACCAACTCCACCGCCATCATCAAGTTTGCTGACGACACTGTCGTGGTGGGCCTGATCACCAACAATGATGAGTCTGCCTACCTAGAGGAGATTGTAAATCTGGAGGACTGGTGCCAGAGGAACAATCTTCTCCTGAACATCAGCAATACAAAGAAGCTTATAGTGGACTTTAGTACAAAGCAGGAGAGAAACTACCAGACCCCCATCATCAACAGGAGCCCAGTGGAAAGAGTGGACAGCTTCCGATACCTCGGTGCTTACATCACGCAGGACCTGTCATGGTCTTGTCACATCAACACCGTGGTGAAAAAGGCCCGGCAGCGTCTCTACCACCTCAGACGCTTGAGAGACTGCCCTTCAAGGTTCTCAGGAATTTCTACTCCTGTACCATAGAGAGCATCCTGACGGGAAACATCACAACCTGGTTTGGAAACAGCACCGTGCAGCACAGCTCTACAGAGGGTGGTGCGATCAGCCGAGCGCATCATCCGCACCGAGCTCCCTGACCTGCACTCGATCTACAGCAAGCGGTGCTGGACCAAGGCCAGGAAGATCGTGAAGGACCTTAGCCATCCCAACAATGGACTGTTTTCTCTGTTATGGTGTGGGAAGCGTCCCCTCCCTGAAGGCCAACACAGAGAGACTGAGGAGGAGCTTTTTCCCGCAGGCGATAAGGTCTCTCAATCACACCACACAGGAGTTAATGTCTTTTAAACATTGACATTGACTGGACAATCATGGACACATTCATGCAATACATATTTACATATCTGAAACCATTGCACATGTCACTTTCATAAGTCACTTTATATAATACAATGTTTATACAGATCTGCCAGTTGCACATGACACTTTGCCACTTTAAAACATTTTAATGGCACTTTAAAACATTTTAAAATTTATATATATATATATATATATATATATATATATATATCCCCATATTCCTATATTTCTATATTTTGTCATATTTTTCTTATGCCCTTATTTGTACAGTTTGTTTATTTTACTAGTTACATCTATTTTCTTTTGTATTTAATTTCTTTTTATTAATATTTATTCCTTATATATAGTTTTTATTTTCTTTTTAAGGTCACCGGCGGTCGTACAAGCATTTCACTGCATATCGTACTGTGTATGACTGTGTATGTGACAAATAAAATTTGAATTTGATTTGATTCCAGCTGCCTAATATAGAGTATGTCCCGCTTTCGCCACCAAAAAGCCTTGACCCCTTGAGGCATAGAATTTATTAGCCCTCTGAAGGTATGCTGTGGTATCTGACATTAAGCCTTCATTAGCAGATACTTCAAGTCCTGTAAGTCACATGACCTCTATAGATCTGACTTGTTTTTCCAGGAGTATTTAAAGGCTGAGTAAACACATCAAACTTTCTTGTGTTACCAAACCATTCTTGAATCTTGCTTGCAGTGTGTCTGGGCACATTATTCAATTCAATTCAATTCAATTTTATTTGTATAGCGCTTTTAGCAATTTTCATTGCCGCAAAGCAGCTTTACACAGTCAAAAGAATTATTTAGGTTTGTATGAAATGTGAATTTGTATGAATCAAAATGGTCAGTTTGTCCCTGGTGAGCAAGCCGAGGGCGACAGTGGCAAGGAAAAACTCCCTGAGATGGTAATAGGAAGAAACCTTGAGAGGAACCAGACTCAACAGGGAACCCATCCTCATTTGGGTGAAACAGAAAGCAGTAAATGATCTGCATTAATACAGTGTGTAGGGTGGGAGGCAGTTCAGCTATAATAGCTGATGTTAATTGATGTTAATATGGAGTCCAGGTAGTTATTGAAGACCCAGGTAGACTTGTAAGAAGTTCCAGTCATGAACTATCGAACTGTCAAGTCCCCAGAGAAACAGTTGCCAACACCAGTCAAGGCCAGAACCATTTTCTAGGTAGAGAGAATCATTCTCAGACACCAGACGCATCCCAGAGAGACACACGGGGCATCCATGTGACGAGATCTTCAGCCAGAAGCGGGGCACCAGGATGGGTCAGACAGGTCCGGAGGGCAGAGGGAGTCTGGATCACTGGCAGCTCAGGAACGACATGTGTAGCTCGACAGAGAGAGAGAGAGAGAAAGAGTGAAAGGGGGGACAGGAGGAGAAAGGAAAAAGAAAGAGGGGGGGGAAGAGAAGAAGAGGAGAGATGGCAGTTAGGTATGGTCACAGTCACACAATGTATAATGTGAATGTATATTAACTGTAGAGTGCAAGCAGAGACTCCGGCAGGACTAACTATGACAGCATAACTAAAAGGGAGAGCCAGAAGGAAACACAAACATGAGGGCTTCCTGACATGTAAAGCAAACAATCACCTCACCGTCAGCAAACCTGAGTGATCAATGAGAGTGAGGAAGACAGCATCCAAACATACCAGTTCACCATAATACTCTACGTCCATGAGTCCCCCAGATCTGCTCCTTTACCTATGGCAAATCTATTTATAAAAATGCTTGGCTAAATAAATAGGTTTTTAGCCTGGACTTAAACACTGAGACTGTGTCTGAGTCCCGAACACTATTTGGAAGACTATTCCATAACTTTGGGGCTTTGTAAGAAAAAGCTCTGCCCCCAGCTGCATTTTTCATAATACGCGGTACTGACAAGCAGCCTGCATCCTTTGATCGAAGTAGGCGTGGCGGATTGTAAGACACTAGCAGTTCGCTCAGGTACTGCGGCGCGAGACCATTTAATGCTTTATATGTCAAGAGTAGTATTTTAAAATCAATGCGAAATTTCACAGGGAGCCAATGGAGTGAAGATAAGATAGGGGTGATGTGCTCATATCTTCTGGTTCTGGTGAGGACTCTCGCTGCTGCATTCTGGACTAGCTGAAGCTTATTTATGCATCTAGCTGAACAACCAGACAGTAAGGCATTACAATAGTCCAACCTAGAGGTGATAAAAGCATGAACTAGTTTTTCTGCGTCGTTTAGCGACAATAAATTTCTTATTCTGGCAATATTTCTGAGGTGAAAGAATGCTATCCTGGTAATATTATCTACATGTGCTTCAAATGAAAGGCTGGAATCAATAATCACACCAAGGTCTTTCACTGTTGCATTTGATGGAACAGAAAGGCCATCTAAAGTTACGGTGTGATCTAAAATTTTACTCCTAGCTGTATGCGGTCCTATGACTAGAACTTCTGTCTTATCCGGATTTAGCAGAAGGAAGTTAATTAGCATCCAATTTCTTATGTCCTGCACACATTGCTCAATTTTAGTAAGCTGTTTTTTCTCATCAGGTTTTGCTGAGACATATAACTGTGTATCGTCAGCATAACAATGAAAACTAATACCATGCTTACGGATTATGTTGCCCAGAGGAAGCATGTAAAGGGAAAAAAGCAGTGGACCTAAAACTGAACCCTGCGGAACGCCAAACTCCACTAGAGAACATGCAGAATAATCACCATTTAAGTCTACATACTGATAACGATGGGTCAGATAGGATCTGAGCCAGGAGAGGGCTGTACCCTTAATTCCCACTACATTTTCTAATCTGTGAAGAAGAATAGCGTGATCAACAGTGTCAAAAGCTGCACTGAGGTCAAGTAATACAAGCATAGTTACACAACCCTGATCAGAGGCCAATAGAATGTCATTTACTACTTTAACGAGCGCTGTCTCTGTACTGTGATGAGGCCTAAATCCTGACTGATACAGTTCATGTATGCCATTTCTATGTATATATGAGCATAGCTGCTCCGCTACTGTCTTTTCCAGGATCTTAGAGATAAAGGGGAGGTTTGATATTGGTCTGTAACTGGACAGCTGACAGGGGTCGAGGTCAGGTTTCTTAATTATTGGTTTGATAACTGATAATTTAAAAGATTTTGGAACATATCCAATGCTGAGTGAAGAATTAATTATTCTCAACAGGGGTTCTATTATTGCTGGTACTATCTGTTTAAGAAAATGTGTCGGTACAGGATCTAATATACAGGTTGATGAATTTGAAGAAGAGATGAGTGAAATTAGTTCATTCTCTTCAAGGGGAGTAAAGTATTCTAGGTTCTGGTCTGACATGGCTAGATTAACATCTGCATCAATTACATTGTTCGGTTTCAAAACCTCAATTTTATGCCTAATATTTACAATTTTATTATTAAAAAAGTTCATGAAGTCCTCACTATTGCATGATGTTGTTGTGGAGATTTCTGCAGTGGTCTTATTTGTGGTTAATTTGGCTACAGCATTAAATAAGAATCTAGGATTATTTTTGTTATTTTCTATAAGAGTGGAGAGATATGTTGATCTAGCTACACTAAGAGCTTTTCTATAGTTCAGGATGCTCTCCTTCCATGCTATTCGAAATACTAGTAATTTAGTTTGACGCCATTTACGTTCTAATTTCCGAGCGGTCTGTTTTAAAGTGCGTGTGTGATCGTTATACCAGGGAGCAAGTTTTTTATCTCTAATAATTTTTCTTTTGACTGGAGCTACATTATCTAGGGTATAGCGAAATGTCGACTCTAAATATTCAGTCGCCTGATCGAGTTCTGTGGGGTCAGACGGTGATCTAATCGAAGTTGGGAACTCTGGGAGATTACTGATAAAACTCTGTTTGGTAGTTGATGTGAATGTACGTTTCATACGGTAGCGCGGCGCTGTGTGTACATTATTACTGTGACACACTTGAATTGAGACAAGATAGTGATCTGAGATAACTTCAGATAGTGGTATTGTGAATAAATTTCTTATACTTAATCCAAATAATATTATTAAATCTAAAGTGTGACCTGCTTTATGAGTGGGTCCTACTACACACTGATTTACTCCTACCAAGTCCAGTATAGACATAAATGCAGTTCTCAGAGGGTCTTCTGGGTTTTCAAAATGAATATTAAAATCTCCAGCAATTAACACTTTGTCTACAGAAACGACTAGGTTTGAGAGGAAATCTGCAAATTCACTAAGAAATTCAGAGTACGGCCCTGGAGGTCTGTAAATGACAATTAGCGGGATCGACTGAGCTGACTTAATATAGTTAAATACACTTATGTTACTATAAAGAATTTCAAATGAATTAAATTTGTGTCTGTGTTTTTGTACAATAGTCAAATTATCATTGTGAATAACTGCGATGCCTCCTCCTCTACCAGTTAACCGAGGCTGGTGTATGTAGCTGTATCCAGGAGGATTATCGCCTTGAACGAGACTTCTGTCATCAATAAGTACTGTTTACATGTAGTGGTGTACTAAGTCTGCAACAATGTTTAAGTAGGTGGTACACACTGAAGTCAAATCCACATGAATAGCAGGACCCAAGGTTGCCCAGTAGAACATTGCCCAAAGCATCACACTGCCTCTGCCCACTTGCCTTTTGCCCATAGTGCATCCTGAGGGGCATGTGGTGGGAAAATTTAAAGCGTAACCTTATATGGTAAAAAAAAAAAAAAATGCTTGTGTGTACATGACAAATTGTCCAAGCTTAAGGTGTTACTTAGCAGTTATAGTGATGACAGAATGGCTTGCAACATAACTGCTAGAGCAACAAGTTCCCCTTGGAGGGGAGGTAGGGGACCCATCACTTAAATAAACCAACAATAAAAATAAATGTACAAAATATGATTCATCACCTGTCCACCTTCTTTTCCGACGTGCCTACTGTAGGTATTTTTGGCAGTGAAAACAGGTCAGCATGGACATCCTGCCTGGTCTACCACTACACAGCCCCATACGCAACAACCAGTGATACACTGTATGTTTGGACACCATACACCCAAAAGCCACGGCCTGTGGGGGAAACTGAGGTACCACAGCAATAGTCCAAACCCAGAACTGTGCTTAAAGCTGTGTATTCAGTAGTGATGGGTCGTTCATGAATGATTTGTTTATTTTGAACAAATCTTAAGTGTGATTCAGGAAGAACGAGTCAACTCGGGGAATAATTTGTTTAGTCACCCATGTGGAATATCATAGATTCTGTACAGGAATTAGTTTATCTGTTTCGAGTCTTCGGGTTTCATCACATGGCAGCCCCATAAGCGTAACCAATGCAGTTATTCTCCAAAAAGAATTGATTTATTCATCTCAAGTTTTTGATTTGTCCTTTTAATGTCTTTGTCTATTAGTGTTAGGGTTAACCCCCTAGAGTGCGCCTTGCACCCAGAGACTCTTTTTGTGTTTTTTCTTATTGCATCGGTTCTGGTCAAACTGCTATTTTGTTATACTGCTGTTGTGAAATGCTGTTTGGTTTTGTTCAGTTCATAGTTTCTGTGTTTTCATAGATTCATGTTTGGTTTGCTCATATTTAGTTACTTTGTTTGTTTTCCTTATATTATTAAAAATCTTTACGTCTTAACCTCTGCGATTATGCCTCGCCTACAACCCCACCAAATCCCTGACGATCAGTAAACAAATTATATAATACAATAAAAGAGGCCTACAATTACAAAGTAGTTATAGTTTGTATAATTTTGAGTTTGCTGGTATAATAATTGTATTTCCTTGGGAGATTTCAGGAGTGCTAATTGTAAACTAAAGAACCAGGTAAATAATGAATTTATCTTTTCTTTTTCTTATAACATTATATTTTTGTCTTGTTTGTTGTGTGTTCAACGTTTGCAAAAGTAATAGATGTTAGTGAAGTAACATGTAACATTGTAATTGCATGTTGCAAAAAATGAAAAAAAAAAAAGATTAGTTCATTTTGCTAAATGAGACTCAAAGATCCAAGTTGGTAAAATGATCTAAACTTCCCATCACTAGTAATCAGGCAAATTAGTCTGCAATAACCAATACAGTGGGTATAGAACTCATGCTGCAAAGAAACACCCAATAAAAGGATATCACCACTTCCATGCTTTATGGTAGTATAATGCATCATGGTACTATAATGCTGGTCACCTTACTGATGCTGGTCCCCAGCATACCAGCACCAAAACACAACATATGCTGTTATCATTGCTGGTCAAGCTACGTAGTTTCGCACTGTGGCCGTAAGTACGGTTCATTAGGAATCAGTGCGAGTTTTGGCACCGTGATTATATTTCCATCTTTCCATGTGAGGTCTGAGCAGGTCAAGAAGCTCCATAATCTGTTGCCTTGGAAGGTGAAACTTTTTTAAGATAGACAGCTCAGGCAAAATATGAAAAGGGCTAAAGTTTTGCCCAAAGGCAAAATTTACATGACCCACACGGCTCCGCGGACGGCGTCCTCGGTTTAGCACAACAACACGCTGTATCGCTGCCAAATTGTTTGCCACCTGTTCAATATTAAAAGTGATTGGAAATTTTAATTCATTAGTCACATTATAAAATAGACTAATTAAAAGTCACTCTATTAGTTCTTTAATAATAATTTAGTTATGCTGTTATAGTTAGTCCTCTCGGAGTCTCTGCTTGCACTCTACACTAAATATACACTACTGTTCAAAAGTTTTAGAACGCTTTCTAACTTCATGATGGTTCCTGATTTTTTTTTCTTTCTACATTGTAAAGGCTAAAGGCATCCAAAACCAGATTGCATTAATCGCAAAAAATGCATTAATCTTCTTTGAACAGTTAATGGTGAGATGTTTCTGCTACTTCTGCTCTGTAAAGACTTCATAATGCCTTTTATCTGAGGTGCTGTTAATTGGTCATTTTTCAGACTGATAACTCTAAATGAACTTCTCGTCTATGGTGCTTGACGGATTCTGCAAATGCACTTGACAATACTGTTCTTGCAAGAACTATTACAGAAAGGCTGACCTCTGTGTCTTAAAATAACAACTAACTGTTGTTTTTCTTGTTGTTACGTAATTACCTAATTCCATATGTGTTATTTTATAGTTTTGAAATCCCCAGTATTGTTGTAGAATGTAGAAAATAAATCACTAAACAAAAAAAAAAAAAAAAAAAGAATTTTTCAAGTGTTCTAAAACTTTTGAACGGTAGTGTACATTCACATTATACATTATGTGACTGCAACCATACCTAACTGTTCTGTCTCCTCTTCTACTCTCCCCTTATCTGTTCTCTCTCCTCCTCTCTCTTTCTCCCCCTCTCTCTTTCTCCCCCTCTCTCTCTTTCCCTCTCTCTGTTGAGCTACACATGTCGTTCCTGAGCTGCCAGTGATCCAGACTCTCTCTGCCCTCCGGACCTGTCTGACCCATCCTGGTGCCCCGCTTCTGGTTGGAGATCTCGTCGCATGGATGCCCTGTGTGTCTCTTTGGAATGCGTCTGGTGTCTGGGGATGGTTTCACTCTACCATAAAGACGGTTCTGGCCTCGACTGGTGTTGACAGCTGTTTCTCCGAGGACTTGACTTGGCTGCGGTTGCTCGATAGTTCAAGATTGCAGTTGTCTCCAATAACTTCTTGGACTCCATATTTACAGTACATCAATTAACATCAACTGTTATAGCTGAACTGGCTGCCACATAACACACTGTATAAATGCAGATATCAATTCATGCTTTCTGTTTCACTCTGGTTCCTCTCAAGGTTTCTTCCTATTACTCTTAGGGAGGTTTTCCTTGCCACTGTCGCCCTGCGGCTTGCTCACCAGGGACAATCTGCTCATCTTGATTTATTTACACTTACATTTCATACAGACTTAAATAATTCTTTTGATTGTGTAAAGCTGCTTTGCGACAATGACAATTGTTAAAAGCGCTATACAAATAAAATTAAATTGAAATCAAATCAAATAAAATTCTTAAACAGGCCTACAGTATATTCCATAATTAATACGACTTTGATAACGTGCCATAATGTGCTTGCATACACCGCTGATTTATAAAGACTGCTGCACAGTGGCGGCGACTAGCGTCTTGAGCTGAAACAATGCTCCAGACCAACCTTACAAACATGTGACTTGGTATTATGTGTGTTTGTGCAAATTATGTAATACACTTCAAGAGTTAATTGATGGCCTTTAGTTTGATAATGTTGCACAGTTTGGTGGTGCACAGTTTTAATTCATGTGTAAAAATGAAATTATTGATGCTCCCAGAACCATGCCATAACACTTTAAATTCCATAAATTGCCTTTTCAATCAAAGCGAAAAAACCTCCATATATGTGATAGCCCAGTAATTCTGTACAACCCCAGATCATAACATTGCCTCCAGAGACTTGTACAGTAAAATTTGTGTTTGTGTTTTCTCCTGATGAGTTTCACTAACAAGTGGTTTACTTATGGCCACACAGCTGTTTAGTCCCAATCCAGTTCTCATCATATTGTGCATATGAAAATGCTCTTGCTTTCACTTGACTTCAGCACAGTCCTTACAGGTTTTATTAGTGTATCAGACAGTTCCCAACCCAATTCCAGTAATTTCAAATCCCTTTAACTGTTTTCGGTTCTTGATGGTCAATAATCTGAAGTAGTGACTTTTTTTGGCTGGTCAGTGTACAGTATAAGCTCTAACAAACAAACAAATAATAATAATAATAATAATAATAATAAAACATTTGTTTTTTCGCCATTTTTTTTTTATTTATGTATAACTATCTTGGTAAATTCATAGTTTATTTTGAGCAGAAAATAAAAGAAACCAACCAAATATTTGAGTATTGAAGAATTTAATGTTGATTTTGTAGGAATTCCACAAGTCATTATCATGACCAAGGTGGATAGAGCCTGTGAGCTGGTTAAAGTGGATCTAGGGAAGATGTATCAGAGCAAGAAGATCAAAGAAAAGGTAATTAGTTTGTATGTGTGTAGATGTTTGCATTTGTCTGTCAGGACTTATTGTACAAGCAAAAGCTGCAGAATTGATCAGATTTGGGACAGACCCACATGATTTAAGTTTCATTACCATATATTTCATTCTCATATCTTCACAATCTCATTTCCAGTCCTCACTAAGTCATATCTCTGGCAATTCTCTATAATCATATACAGTAATGCATGCCGATCTTTATTTTCTCAGATGGATGTGTGCAGTGTCAATGTGGGCATCCCATTAAATGCCATCTACCCAGTGATGAACTACTCTGAATCCATCACGCAAGATTCACTTACTGAAATGTTCATCCTCACAGCATTGAGAGATATTCTAAATTTTGCCAATGACTATGCGGAACGTGAGTTGGAAAAAGATGACTAAGTATAAAATGAAATGTGGTCACAGTCAACCTTTGTCTACTGTATTATTTTTTTAAATAATCCTCTTTTTAGGTGTAAAATTTAGGTGTAGGTTTAAAAAAATGTTTTAATTAGATTTAGATTTCTTATACAAACTGTACATGGCAACATGGAAAATAGTTATAATCTTTCATTATAGCTCTTTTACCTTGTGATATTATTAATCTGGTATAAAAGACCCATTGGTAAATGGTAAAAATATACTTTGTAATAAAATCCTACTCACTGATGATATACTGTGGAGTATTTTTAGGCCTATGAGAAAGCCTTACTTTGGATCAGAAGCCGAGGCCGAATGGTTTGAGAAAAGGCCTTTTGCTATGTAGTATGTATGGAATTACCTTTGAAGGGATAACACCTCTGTATGAAGACTTAATAATAAAAAAAAAATCTTTCTCAAGTTTATGTCTGCTTGTATCTTTATTAGAAAGAAAATCAAAAAATAACTTTTCAATCTAACATGGCGATCATTATTGGCTGACTGACAATAAACTGTACACGGAAGAAATCACTTACTTCCTTGTAAAAACTGTGGAAAAAGTGTGGATCAAACTCATTATTTAGCTGAGACTGAAGCTGGTGGTGGTAAAAAAAAAGCATGCGACAAAAGAAAGAAAAGAAAATGTCCAGATGCTAAATTCAAAAGAAAAAAGCATTGAGTTTTAAAAGCACACAGTTTGCTAATAAAAGTTGAAGAAACCAATAAGGTAGCTGAGAACAGCACTAAAGTGTAACATTGCCCCCTGGTGATCGAGGTAAATCAGGTGTGCAGCTGAAATTCCGATGATGATTCTTAAATAATAAACGGAAAAGCTATATAACTTAGACGCTTATACAAACGCAGCAAAGATACGAAAAGGCCATAATACAGTAGGCATACCTCAGTAACAACACCGGTAATCATATCACTTTATTTATTGTTATTTTTGCTTTATTTATTAATATTACCTTTGCTATAGCCACTCTAGTGTAGGGGACAAAAATGCCTTCACTCATTTTCGTCACAGTGGTTTAGTTCAGTCAGAGCATCATTAGCAACATTCACAATCTGCTCAAGTGCTTTGAGGATCAGAACGTCCATGTTAACATCTGTGTCCGACTCCTCGTGGTAGTTTTTCACTGGAAAAATGTTGTTCATTGGAACACCCAGCAGATTACTACACCGTTGCATCTGAAAAAAAAAGTAATAATTACAATAATAATCATAATTTAAAATTAATACATTTACAACTAGGTCCTTAAATCAGTGGAAAAAGCTACTTGCAAAACAAAACTGTTTTTAACTCTTTAGTCCCTTCAGAACTTTTGCTGGTTATACTTGATAGTAGTCTCCCAATAAGAGGTAAATTGAGAATTAGACACTTTTATAATTTACAGGAATTTTCATGAAAAGCAAAAAAAATCTTGTTGATTGTAAAAGTCTTTTTTTCTTTGGAGACCAAAATGTGGGAACATGGATCTGTTTTTTAAAGGGCTAAATAATTAGAGAAAACCTTTTTATTTTATTTTATATTAATTGTTAATTGTAAATTTTATAAATTGTTTTTATATTTATTTAGAATATATATGTTATATTATATATTAGGTTATACCTGTGTATATATACTGAACAAAAATATAAACGCAACACTTTTGTTTTTGCTCCCATTTTTTATGAGATGAACTCAAAGATCTGAAACATTTTCTACATACACAAAATATCCATATCTTTCAAATATTGTTCACAAATCTGTCAAAATCTGTGATAGTGAGCGCTTCTCCTTTGCCGAGATAATCCATCCCACCTCACAGATGTGCCATATCAAGATGCTGATTAGACAGCATGATTATTGCACAGGTGTGCCTTAGACAGGCCACCTGTAAAAGGCCACTTTGAAAGGTTCAGTTGAATCACACAGCACAATGCCACAGATGTCGCAAGTTTTGAGGGAGTGTGCAATCGGCATGCTGACAGCAGGAATGTCCACCAGAACTGTTGCTCGTGAATTGAATGTTTATTTCTTTACCATAAGCCAAAGGTGTTTGAGAGAATTTGGCAGTACATCCAACCAGCCTCACAACCGCAGACCACGTGTAACCACACCAGTCCAGGTCCTCCACATTCAACATGTTCACCTCCATGATCGTCTGAGACCAGCCACTCGGTCAGCTGCTGAAATAATCGGAGTGCATAACCAAAGAATTTCTGCACAAACTGTCAGAAACGTCTCAGGGAAGCTCATCTGCATGCTTGTCGTCCTCATTGGGGTCTCGACTTGACTCCAGTTCTTTATCGTAAAGGATTTTGACAGATTTGTGAACAATATTTGAGAGATATGGTTATTTTGTGTATGTAGAAAACGTTTTAGATCTTTGAGTTCATGTCATTAAAAATGAGAGCAAAAACAAAAGTGTTGTGTTTATATTTTTGTTCAGTATATATATATATATATATATATATATATATATATATATATATATATATATATATATAAAAGTTACATTCAAATTATACACCATTAATTAAATAATTACCAGTTCTTTGACCTTATTACTGGTGTAGACTTTAGTCAGGTCCTCTTTAACCAGTGGGCAGGCTGCATCCACTTTTGTCATGATGATTACTTGAGGCATATCTGTAAAATAAAAAAATAATCAATGACAGGATTTTCTTATTACTTAAAGTTAATGTTAATGTTATGGACAATCCATGAAGTTACTTTGTGTCATATTTTATGCCATAGCAGCTATATACAGTTATTTTTTATGTTTATCTCTTTTTACTCCCCTGAAGTTAATAAAACAAGAATTGCTGGTTGTCATGTTACAGAGAAAATGTCTGTAAACTCCTTCCTTAGAAAATGTCTGTAAACTCTATGAAGTCTGTTTGACCTCCAACTATTACAAAGTGCTATCAGCAAACACTCCTTCCATTAATGTTAAATAAATACACGTCCTTTTATAAGAAGTTTTAAAGCTACTGTATTATAACAGGACTTACTATGTTTTGAAGCCTCCTCACGAATCTTTTTCATCTTTTGAACAACCCTATTATTCATGATCGACACTTTGTCACCTGATATAATGTTGACCAGACAGAAGGTTTGATCAGAAACCCTGGGATTGTTTTTGTAGTCCTCCTCGGACACGGGGTTAACAGGGTTAAACTGAAAGACATTAAAGGGATAAATATTACTCCCATTTTACTGTGTAAGTAACTTACTGTTACTGCTGAACTACTCTTGTACTGTGATGTTAACTATTCCAAAAATATCCTAACATATGATACAATATATATTAATGTTATAAAGTATAACAAATGATAAAAGTTGTAGAGTCTCACTTCGTATCCTTCCTTAAGAAACCCCCTTAAGGCTGAGACAATGTCCTGTACATGTGCACCTTTATCATCTGCAGGTTCAAGTCCCATGATATCATTGAAGACAAAAGGCAGAATGGAGTTGTCCTTTCCTCTGATGTTATGAGTTTTGTACTAAAAAGCAAAGACACACATTGTTAACGATGGAATAAATGTTCAGGTTTACAATCATAATGTTGAACTGTGTAGTGCTGTGCCTCTACAGGAGTGAAAGTCCAGTTTAATAACATTTTGATATTGAAACATGAATGAATGGCAACTTGATGAAAGCCTTGCCTACAGAACTACACTGAGATGGTGAGAACTTAAAGGACGATTCAACTTAAGCAGAAAAAAATTTATATAAATGCCACTTGTGTGACTCCGGACAACATGTGACAAGTACTGAAGTACTTACAACTTTTGTGAAACTGGTTCCAGATGTGGCATCAACAAGAGCCCCAGAGGTGATTCGTCCTTGGAAAGTATTATTGATGGAATTTATAAAACTGGACTTTCCTGCTCCGACTTCACCAACAATCAGAATTCTGACAAACTTAACATCAGGATTGCTGAGCTTGAAGTTCCTCAGTGTCTCTTCTAAATCATGTTTATTTCTATCACACACAAAAAGTCAGAGAATGATTAATAAAATATTAACTCCAAAGATTTATTTAATAAATGTCAATATTTTTGAAAAATGTTAACACAACTTACCCCCAAGGCATTTTCCTCCATGGTTCATCAAATACTTTAAAAATATATAATACAATAAATAAAAAATAAACTTTTAGTTACAGTTTGCATTTGTTTATTTACAACACAAGTTTACGACATAGGAAGTTGTCTATATGTTTGCCAGATGCACGCACAGTGTGATCTGTATTTCTCACACATTCTCAAATAATAAATCTTACAGCACAAACATTATTCATTTAATCTTAAATTTTGCATTATTACTCATACATAGATTCTTTCTTAATAATAAAAAATATATAATTAGAAACTTGTAGTAATTGTAACTACATAAGAAATTGTTTATGTATGTAATAATGAGATTAGAATAATTAACATCAACTAAAATAAAGAAAAGGACTGAGAAGTGTTTGTCCTACTGATCACTAAACTCACCTGGAGCTGGTGGTGGTGGTGGTGGTGGAGGTGATGGACGGGAATTAGAGTCTCCCATTTTATTTAATTCAAAGAATCCAGATGAATCGTCTTGATAAGAGAAGTATTTAAAATAAAAACAAATGTTTAATGTTGGTATATTATTAATAAAAAAATAATTTTTTTTATATATATATATATATATATATATATATATATATATATATAGATAGATAGATAGATATAGATATAGTAGATATATAGATAGATAAAAGTTTGCAAAGTCATACTCACAGTTACAGTCTTAGTCGACTGTTCTAGAGTCATAATTCGAACTTTTATACCCTGAGTTGTTGAGGCGCAACCCACTTTCAGTTTTACACACGCACATACACACACACACACACATTAACGGAGAGACCGTTTTTAAACCTGTTTAAAAATTGCTAGTCACACTTGTGTAAGCGCATACTAACGGAATAACTGCTGTAAAGTAAAACAACAACAAAAAAAAAAAAAATTAACCAGCACTTCACCTTTGAAAAAAATGCGACAGAGCAGTTTCTGTGTGTTTGTTTGGGAACCTGAGAGGAGTGGGGGCTGAAAAGCCGAGAGAGTGTGTGTGTGTGTGCGTGTGTGTGTGCGTGTGTGTGTGTGTGTGTGTGTTGGTGTAAGTGAATGAGCACGATAGGTAAAATAAAAAAATTAAATTTAGTTTGTTTTGTAATACGAGCTCACTTTCGGAACGAATTATGCTCGTAATCCGAGGTTCCACTGTATATATATATATATATATATATATATATATATATATATATATATAATGAAAATATTATGTATAATAAAAATATTATTTAAAATGAATAATTTAAAATTTATCATTAAAATGTAAAGAATTTAATTATATATATACAGGTCCTTCTCAAAAAAATAGCATATTGTGATAAAGTTCATTATTTTCTGTAATGTACTGAGAAACATTAGACTTTCATGTATTTTAGATTCATTAGACACAACTGAAGTAGTTCAAGCCTTTTAATTGTTTTAATATTGATGATTTTGGCATACAGCTCATGAAAACCCAAAATTCCTATCTCAAAAAATTAGCATATTTCATCCGACCAATAAAAGAAAAGTGTTTTTAATACAAAAAAAGTCAACCTTCAAATAATTATGTTCAGTTATACACGCAATACTTGGTCGGGAATCCTTTTGCAGAAATGACTGCTTCAATGCAGCGTGGCATGGAGGCAATCAGCCTGTGGCACTGCTGAGGTCTTATGGAGGCCCAGGATGCTTCGATAGCGGCCTTAAGCTCATCCAGAGTGTTGGGTCTTGCGTCTCTCAACTTTCTCTTCACAATATCCCACAGATTCTCTATGGGGTTCAGGTCAGGAGAGTTGGCAGGCCAATTAAGCACAGTAATACCATGGTCAGTAAACCATTTACCAGTGGTTTTGGCACTGTGAGCAGGTGCCAGGTCATGCTGAAAAATAAAATCTTCATCTCCATAAAGCTTTTTAGCAGATGGAAGCATGAAGTGCTCCAAAATCTCCTGATAGCTAGCTGCATTGACCCTGCCCTTGATAAAACATAGTGGACCAACACCAGCAGCTGACATGGCACCCCAGACCATCACTGACTGTGGGTACTTGACACTGGACTTCAGGCATTTTGGCATTTCCCTCTCCCCAGTCTTCCTCCAGACTCTGGCCCCTTGATTTCCGAATAACATGCAAAATTTGCTTTCATCCGAAAAAAGTACTTTGGACCACTGAGCAACAGTCCAGTGCTGCTTCTCTGTAGCCCAGGTCAGGCGCTTCTGCCGCTGTTTCTGTTCAAAAGTGGCTTGACCTGGGGAATGCGGCACCTGTAGCCCATTTCCTGCACACGCCTGTACACGGTGGCTCTGGATGTTTCTACTCCAGACTCAGTCCACTGCTTCCGCAGGTCCCCCAAGGTCTGGAATCGGTCCTTCTCCACAATCTTCCTCAGGGTCCAGTCACCTCTTCTCGTTGTGCAGCGTTTTCTGCCACACTTTTTTCTTCCCACAGACTTCCCACTGAGGCACCTGGCAACAGCCTATTCGTTCAGAAATTTCTTTCTGTGTCTTACCCTCTTGCTTGAGGGTGTCAATGATGGCCTTCTGGACAGCAGTCAGGTCGGCAGTCTTACCCATGATGGCGGTTTTGAGTAATGAACCAGGCTGGGAGTTTTTAAAAGCCTCAGGAATCTTTTGCAGGTGTTTAGAGTTAATTAGTTGATTCAGATGATTAGGTTAATAGCTCGTTTAGAGAACCTTTTCATGATATGCTAATTGTTTGAGATAGGAATTTTGGGTTTTCATGAGCTGTATGCCAAAATCATCAATATTAAAATAATTAAAAGGCTTGAACTACTTCAGTTGTGTGTAATGAATCTAAAATATATGAAAGTCTAATGTTTATCAGTACATTACAGAAAATAATGAACTTTATCACAATATGCTAATTTTTTGAGAAGGACCTGTATATACACACACACAGTGGAACCTCGGATTACGAGCATAATTCGTTCCGAAAGTGAGCTCGTATTCCAAAACAAACCAAATTTAATTTTCCCATAGGAAACTTACTCAAATTATTTGTTCATAAAAATCATTAACACAAAATATAAAGTAAAAATAAAACAAATTAACCTGCACTTTACCTCTAAAATAATGTAAAAATAAATCACGATAGATAAATGTTTCCGTTTGTGCATGCAGGTGCTGTATGTGTGTGTGTGTGTGTGTGCGTGCGTGTGTGTGTGCGTGTGTGTGTAATGTGCGTGCACATACACACACACACACACACACACACACACACACACACACTAATGGAGAGACTATTCTTAAACCGTTAAAAAATTTGCAAGGAACATCGCTAGTCACACTCGCATGAGCGCATACTAACGGAATCACTGCTGTAAAGTAAAAAAAAAAAAAAACCTGCTCCTTAACCTGTATGGAACTCTAAAGTGTTCAAAATTAAATAAATAAATAGGACATAATGAAATAAATCACTCTATGAATAAATAAGTAACATATATGTACTATGAGAATAATATTGTGAAATAATAGAACATATTTTGAAAAAAAGCTTATTATTGTGAAATATATTGCACTCTGCTATATAAATTTACTTAATATTATAAAATAATATTTCATGGTTATTATTTTTCCAAATAACAGAGATTATTGCAGAGGCATTTTATGTATTTCATGCTGTTTTCATTTTAAAATGTCATTTTTTTAAAGTCAGTTTTTATATTAAAATTCAGTTTTTCATAATGGCCTATTTATTTCATAATGCAACTTTTCAGCAGAATGAGTCATTCTGTCAATCAAGATCGATAGGGCGGAGTCAGCTGTGTGATTGGTTGCTCCTTTATTCAGACGTTAGTATTAGCGCATGAAGTATCGATTTAGGTCTAATGGTGCAATACATATTCTATGCAGTAGGTGGCAGTACAGTGTCTACTGGTAAATTATCCCTCTCTATCTAATCTGCTAAAATGAGCAGAACTGGCTGAAGTTCACACCAGTCCGCCATCTTCATGACTTTTGACTTAGCACACAACTTACTAGTATAAAAAATATAACGCAATACAGAAATAAATGCTTTTTAAGTATATTATTTAAAGTATCACTAAACATACACTACCGTTTAAAAGGTTGGGGTCACTTTTTAACTCCATGATGGTTCCTGATTTTTATTTCTTTCTACATTGTAAAGGAATGCTGAAGGCGTCCAAAAAATGCATTAATCTCCTTTGAACAGTTAATGGTGAGATGTTTCTGCTACTTCTGCTCTGTAAAGACTTTATAACGCCTCTAATCTGAGGGGCTGTTAATTGGTCATTTTTCAGGCTGATCACTCTAAATGAACTTCTCGTGGCAGAGGTAGGTTTTGGTCTCGCCCTCCTGGGACGGCCTTCATGAGAGCCAGTTTCATTATGGTGCTGGACGGATTTTGCAAATGCACTTGACAATACTGTTCTTTCAAGAACTATTACAGAAAGACTGACCCCTGTGTCTTAAAATAACAACTAACTGTTGTTTTTGTTGTTGTTACGTAATTACCTAATTCCATATGTTTTATTTTATAGTTTTAAAATCCCCAGTATTGTTGTAAAATGTAGAAAATAAATCAGTGAACAAAAACATAGAAATTTGCAAGTGACCCCAAACTTTTGAACGGTAGTGTATATTGGGTCATATTTGTAAAACAAAGGAAAGAACATTAAGACAAACAACATATAAAACTATAAAGACAATATTTTAGCAGGTCAGGGAGGATCATCTTGATGCAGTCAGTGTAAGATAAACCACTCAGTGTATCAGCAAGCAAGTATACACCAATCAGTGTAAGCTGCAAGTGCAGCAGGTCAGTGATGATGAACCAGTGCCTGCTGATGATGACCAACACGTCTCCCCTTCTCTACCAGAGTGAAAATGATGCCAATCAAACTGAACAGGTAAGCTGGAATAAAATCAGTAGCAGCATCAGCTCATGCTAGTAATTATTATTGTAGTCAATATTATTTCAAAATAATATTTTCTCAGCCTTATTTTTAATTAATATTGTCTACAATAATAATTAATATGAGTTAGTTTACTAGCCCGAGCTAATGCTGCCTCTGATTTTATTCCAGTTTATCCGTTCAGTTGATTTTCACTTGGCTCGGGTACAGAAGGGGAGAGGTGTTGGGTACAGAAGGGGAGAGGTGCTGGTCATCATCACCACTGACCCTGAGGTTGCTGGATCCAGACTCACTTTCCCTGACCGTAATGTTAAAGCTGTCAGAGCCTGTGGAACTGTAATTTTCTCTCACGCAAAAGGCAGAATGTGATAATTTGAAGAATTTTAGCAGAATTTGGGCCGGATGGCGGGGAAAAAAGAGCTCAGAGCCAACAATAGTGTTCAGCACAAAACCTTTATCAACCTTTTTCAGCGTCACAAAAGTATAATACAAAACATACAGTAAAAGTAAAGAAAAGGGTAAAACAATAGAGCGTTTTGGTGGGGAGCAGCACAGCTGAGCTCCTGCTCTGTTCTCTCCTCCTCACGCACGCACACACACACACACACACACACCTCCTCACGTGCACACCTCCTCAGCGGACACGCGCAGCAACTCAAAGGGCAACATACTGTACATACATGATGTGATATACAACATAGTGGTGGCCGTTACAAAACACACGCTCTTTATCGGTGGCGCCTGTACGATTAACGCACTCATCTATCTGCGTAAAAAAGAGATGCAATATTAGTTTCCGTCATTTTTAAAATAAATTTACGTACTGACTGGTCCGGCCACATTGACCAGTGGCCCACCGGGAGCAAGTATCCAGGGAAACGAATCGATGTTAAAGGATCAGCCAATAGGCGCGCAGGTCCAACCCCCTGGCGCTGATTGACAGAACGACTCATTCTGCTGAAAAGTCGCATTATGAAATAAATAGGCCATTATGAAAAACAGGATTTTAAAATAAAAACTGACTTTGTAAAAATGACATTTTAAAAATAAAAACAGCATGAAATAAATAAAATGCCTCTGCAATAATCTCTGTTATTGGGAAAAATAATTTGCAGAGTGCAATAAATTTCACAATAATAAGCTTTTTTTCAAAACATGTTTCATTATTTCACAATATCATTCTCATATTACATGTATGTGTCTTATTTATTCATAGAGTTATTTATTTCATCATGTCCTATTTATTTATTTAATTTTGAACACTTTGGAGTTTCATAAACCTGCTCCTCACCTTTAAAAACAATCGCGACAGAGAAGAGTTTGTGTGTTTGTTTGGGAACCTGAGAGGAGTGGGGGCTGTAAAGCCGAGAGAGTGTGTGTGTGTGTGTGTGCGTGTGTGTTGGTGTAAGTGAATGAACGCGTACACACACACACACACACACACTCTCTGCCTTACACACACACACACACACACACTCACAAACACACGCACTTCTCTACTCCCTCCACTGGCTTCTTGTAGCTGCTCACATCACATTTAAAACAATGATGCCTACAAAGCTAAACATGGCTCAGCACCCACTTACCTCGGTAAGTTATTAACCTGTGGTTCTGGCACAGTTTCTGATGTATTTATGCTAATACCCTCACCCTCTCACCAAAATAAACAAAGAAACAAAAAGGTCCTTCCCAACAAAGTTTGACTAATTTCTATATGTGATTTTCCTTAACGGAGCAAGAATAAACAAAACTATTTGGTGACATTATGTATGTTATGTCTACCAAACCTATCCATATGAATCCTACTTCTCAAATATTAATTTCTTCTTTAAAAGAAATAATAATTACACAATAGAATATATCTGCAAGACATATAAGTAAATAAAGAAATTTGGTGTTGTAGATGTCAGATGTTTATGGCTATGATCAGATAAATTACCCTTTTTTGACCATTTAAGTCAGAAGTCCTAAATATGTAAATAATACTAGATTTAAAAAAAATATATATAAATTGGATATACTTACAGTTTGTGGTTGTTCAGCTCCAATAACAGAACATCTTTCAGTTTTTCAGTTTTATACCATTGCATCTTGGAGTCTCCTCCTCCTGCAGCACTCTCCTATCTACTCTTAATAAAACAAACAACTGCAGCCACACCTAAGGAGAATTTGTTATGGATGATGTAATATTTCCTGAAAATGAAAAGTGAAAGTATCTTCATTATTATAAAAGCTCACACACAAGGGATGGAATCAAGATCCAGAGTAGGGCATATAAATTTCCAGTAAAAATGTCAAAATCAGATCGCAAAAAATTTAAAACTAATATTCTACATTACTGAACAATGTGAACTTGGATAATCTTTATTAGGCTGAATGCCTCAAAGCCATGACAAACGAATGCATATTTTCATCCTAAACCAAGTGTCAAGTGCATAAATCAATTACAATTTTCAGATTTATTTGGTTGGTTGGTTGTTTAACTTATTGATCTTGGGAAACATTCAGAGTTTCGTGACCTATATTATTTTTGTGAGAATATACTGTATGTGATATTGTTTTATTCTAATTATATTTCAAATATATTTTATAAGCATAACATGTAACTCAACTATAGATTATCTTTTCCAACATTCTAACATACAAAGACAATCAATTTCTATAAAAAAACAAAGATTCTCTGTTTCAAACAAATGTTATAGTATAGTACTGTTGTAAAACAAATCTGTTTACATGAAGTTATGTAGCTAAATAATGTTTACAGCCATAAAACAAATGTTGGCGTATAGATATTAGAGGAAACATTATTTTACCACTAGTATGTGTGTTTTCCCCCTGTCTTGAATACAGCAAGCCTAGAGCTCAGTGCATTATGTATTTCAATTATTATCTTTGATCAAACTTCTGTGGGCAGGAAGGATGGGGAATAATAACATGAATTTACAGGATGTTTGGTTCCTCCTGATAACATAATCATTCTGTAACTCTAGGCTTTGATGATCAAGGCAAGAGAGTTAGAGGAAAGACTGAATGGAAAAAAATTCTGCATGAAACTGGACAAATCTGCCACAGGGGCATTTAACATGATTCTGCAAGTTTACAGCAATGCTGTTGTACACTGTGCAAAGATTTTAGAAAAAAAAATAGTGGCGCAGCAGCTAATATCTGCAAAAGAATAGCTTACTCAAAATGTATCAGTCAGGATTCAGGCCTCATTACAGCATAGAGACAGTGGTGTTAAAGTAGGGAATGACCTCTTGTAAAAGACCTGAACTTCAGTATGCACAACAACCTGTAATCAGATACAGATGCATCCTGTAATCACATCATCCCTTAATCAGAAACAGATACAGTACAAATGGCCTCACTACAATATTAAGAAATAGTTAATAAACATGTGAGCTTGTTGTGCTGGGAGGATTTACATTATATTATGTGTAAGCTGGTTTACTATTGCTTAGTTCTAGCGTCTCTGCTTTTTTTAGTTTTTTTATTACTAGATGTGTTTATCTATAGTATTCGTCAATCAGGTCAGTTGTCGCATCAACAGGCTTGTTTGTTATATTTTCAAATCAACATTTGGTGTTTCTAATATTCTACGGTCTAACACTACAGCTGCACATTACAAAATTAGTATATCATATTCTTTATACACTTAAGGTTCTATTTACAACTGTGGTATTGTGTGTGTGTGTGTGTGTGTGTGTGTGTGTGCAAATTATGTCATACTCTTCAAGTTAATTTATGGCCTTTAGTTTAATTATGCACAGTTTGGTGGTAAATGCATTTGTAAAAATGATTATTCATGCTCCCAGAACCATACTTTAACACTTAAAATTCCATAATTTGTCTTTTCAATCAAAGGGAAAAAACCTCCATATGTGATAGCCCAGTAATTATGTACAACCCCAGATCATAACATTGCCTCCAGAGACTTGTACAGTAGCCACAATCTGAACTCAAGAGACCACTTGACCTATTTCTATTGCTCCAAAGTCCAATCTTTATGATACTTTGTCTTTGAAACCTGGCAAATTCGTGTTTGTGTTTTCTCCTGAGTTTCACTAACAAGTGGTTTGCTTATGGCCATACAGCTGTTTAGTCCCAATCCAGTTCTCATCATATTTGTGTATGTGGAAATGCTCTTACTTTCAGTTCATTTTAAGGTTCAGCACAATCCTTATAGGTTTTAATAGTGTATTAGACAGTTCCCAACACAATTCCAGTAATTTCAAATCCCATTACCTGTTTTCTACTGAGGCCCAGAAGGGCAAATCATCTTTCCCATATATGTGCATGTTTTTTCCCCTGTAAATGTGTTTTTCCCTTAAAAAATGTGTGCTTTTTTCCCCTTGTATGTATATTGTTTTTCCCTTGTAAATATATTATTTTTCTCTTGTGGGGATATAATTTTTCATTGTGCTCTATGATTTTTTTTCTTTTTATGTGTATGACATTTCCCTTGTGAATGTGTTTTTTTCCCCCCACAATTTTAAAACTTAAACACTTTCGCCGCCGTTAAACTTCAAAGAAAAAGAAGAACAGTTTGGCGGCGTGTGGAAAAGGTAAGCAGGAATTAATTCCCATCTTTCTAAATAGAAACGAAATACGGAACATAAATGTCACCTGGTGTTTAGCGATGTTTTGTCACGTTATTTTGATTTAAGCTATTTCTTGTATTTTTAATCACACTTAAAATACCGACGGTTATATGCGCATGCTTAATCTGCTGTTCGGTTCTGGTTTCGGTTTGTTCTCATAAGTTGTGAAGCGAGAGGAACAAAGTATAAACATTGTTCATTTGCTAAATTAAGTATCATGAATTTTAATTGAATCTATCTCTATATTTTTACACAGCAGTTTGTGACTGAAAAGTGTCCTGTCAGCATCTGACTTCAGGAGTTTCCTCTTTGTTTTTTCTACCCAAGCGCTGGGTTGCCTCTGTTGGGTCATTTCTCTGGGTTATTTACAGAGAGTTGGGCAGTTTTTGTGTAACCCAGCTGCTGGGTTAAAGTTTGCTTGGCCCCTCCCCCAAAGTTCACCGGTGGATTCAGCGGCTGTCAGTCAGAGCTTCGTGTCTCTCTTCAGCTCCCACACCGCTGATGACGGTTCATTTAAGGGAAAATGACGTTAAATACAAGGTCTGTATACACATGTTCACTCACCTAAGTCACATATGACTAAAAAATATTACTATATGTGAGATTTATTACTGTTGCCGTGTTAAGGTTACACTCAAACTTTCAGGCTGGTCTGAGGTAAGATAATTTAGCTGACAGTAGCTGCTATAGTTAGCCAAAGAACCCCACCTGTGTGTGAAGGAAACGGATAAGATGTCTGACCTTTAAAGCTTTCTTTGTAGAATGTTTGCAGGGTGACGAAACTGTAACTGTAGTATTAGCATGACGCAGGCATTTGGTTAGGTTGCTAGCGTTAGCAACCACATTAACATTACTATGAACTTTATTAGAACTTTATTAATCTCACTGCTTGAGAGAATAAGATGCTGTTACAAAACACTGACCCTCTCACAGATATACACACCTGCTAACCTCCCGTTTTTCACTAGCTAGTAATTTACTCTGCGGTCAAAAGTCGCCCGCGTTTCTCCCGAGTTACTTTGGCAAGTAGTATGCAAATATGACTGCTGCATGTAAGCTAACCAAGTAGCCCTCTTTAACAAAAGTTGCTTGTGACTCAGGCTAAATTAACTATCAGTCAGCTGTACAGATAACTACTAGATGGAAGTATTAATATTTGGGTGATTGTAATGTGCCAGTATGACCCCAGCTATGACGATGCATCTCCTCGGTAATTAGCTTAAAATCAACACAGACCACAAGATCAACTAGTCTAATAAAGCTCATATATATATATATATATATATATATATATATATATATATATATATATATATATATTTGAGCTTAATCCCAAAAGCCATGCTTATTTTGCTTATTTTATTTTTGGTAGTAGCTGTCTCCATGTTTTTGTTTTAGGTTACCTATACCTTAGCTTTGTCATTTTTTTATTTAGTATAAATCGTATTACACATTAAAATGATAGTCTTATTCAATTTAATCTTTGTTATTCAACAAATTTTAACTTTCTTTCATTTTTTTCTAAGGTTGGCACCAACATGGTGGAATACCTCCAGCAGGCTGAAGTGTCAAGGCCGTACCCCTACATCCTGACGTTGGGAGATAATCACCAGCGCTGCTCTCAGGCATTCGTCATTCTGGTGGGACAGGCTCTGGAGCAATGCACACTACTTGGGGCGGTTTATGTGTGCTTCAAGGCATTTTATATTTTTGACACTAACTATTTAAAGTAGTGTGCACCTGTATAGGACTTTTTGTAATTTTTCAATTCAATTTTAGTTGTATAGCGCTTTTAGCAATTTTCATTGCCGCAAAGCAGCTTTACACAGTCAAAAGAATTATTTAAGTTTGTATAAAATGTGAATTTGTATGAATCAAAATGGTCAGTTTGTCCCTGGTGAGCAAGCCGAGGGCGACAGTGGCAAGGAAAAACTCCCAGAGATGGTAATAGAAAAAAACCTTGAGAGGAACCAGACTCAACAAGGAAACCCATCCTCATTTGGGTGAAACAGAAAGCAGTAAATGATCTGCATTTATACAGTGTGTAGGGTGGGAGGCAGTTCAGCTATAATAGCTGATGTTAACTGATGTTAATATGGAGTCCAGGTAGTTATTGAAGACCCAGGTAGACTTGTAAGAAGTTCCAGTCATGAACTATCGAACTGTCAAGTCCCCAGTGAAACAGTTGCCAACACCAGTCAAGGCCAGAACCATTTTCTAGGTAGAAAGAATCATTCCCAGACACCAGACGCATCCCAGAGAGACACACGGGGCATCCATGTGACGAGATCTTCAGCCAGAAGCGGGGCACCAGGATGGGTCAGACAGGTCCGGAGGGCAGAGGGAGTCTGGATCACTGGCAGCTCAGGAACGACATGTGTAGCTCGACAGAGAAAGAGAGAAAGAGTGAAAGGGGGAGACAGGAGGAGAGAGGAAAGAGAAAGAGGGGGGGAAAGAGAAGAAGAGGAGAGATGGCAGTTAGGTATGGTCACAGTCACACAATGTATTATGTGAATGTATATTAACTGTAGAGTGCAAGCAGAGACTTCGGCAGGACTAACTATGACAGCATAACTAAAAGGGAGAGCCAGAAGCAAACACAAACATGAGGGCTTCCTGACATGTAAAGCAAACAATCACCTCACCGTCAGCAAACCTGAGTGATCAATGAGAGTGAGGAAGACAGCATCCAAACATACCAGTTTACCATAATACTCTACGTCCATGAGTCCCCCAGATCTGCTCCTTTACAATGGAGTGAAGATAAGATAGGGGTGATGTGCTCATATCTTCTGGTTCTAGTGAGGACTCTCACTGCTGCATTCTGGACTAGCTGAAGCTTATTTATGCATCTAGCTGAACAACCAGACAGTAAGGCATTACAATAGTCCAACCTAGAGGTGATAAAAGCATGAACTAGTTTTTCTGCATCGTTTAGCAACAATAAATTTCTTATCCTGGCAATATTTCTGAGGTGAAAAAATGCTATCCTGGTAATATTATCTACATGTGCTTCAAATGAAAGGCTGGAGTCAATAAACACACCAAGGTCTTTCACTGTTGCATTTGATGGAACAGAAAGGCCATCTAAAGTTAGGGTGTAATCTAAAATTTTACTCCTAGCTGTATGCGGTCCTATGACTAGAACTTCTGTCTTATCCGGATTTAGCAGAAGGGAGTTAATTAGCATCCAATTTCTTATGTCCTGCACACATTGCTCAATTTTAGTAAGCTGTTTTTTCTCATCAGGTTTTGCTGAGACATATAACTGTGTATCGTCAGCATAACAATGAAAACTAATACCATGCTTACGGATTATGTTGCCCAGAGGAAGCATGTAAAGGGAAAAAAGCAGTGGACCTAAAACTGAACCCTGCGGAACGCCAAACTCCACTAGAGAACATGCAGAATAATCACCATTTAAGTCTACATACTGATAACGATGGGTCAGATAGGATCTGAGCCAGGAGAGGGCTGTACCCTTAATTCCTACTACATTTTTTAATCTGTGAAGAAGAATAGCGTGATCAACGGTGTCAAAAGCTGCACTGAGGTCAAGTAATACAAGCATAGTTACACAACCCTGATCAGAGGCCAATAGAATGTCATTTACTACTTTAACGAGTGCTGTCTCTGTACTGTGATGAGGCCTAAATCCTGACTGATACAGTTCATGTATGCCATTTCTATGTAGATATGAGCATAGCTGCTCCGCTACTATCTTTTCCAGAATCTTAGAGATAAAGGGGAGGTTTGATATTGGCCTGTAACTGGACAGCTGACAGGGGTCGAGGTCAGGTTTCTTAATTATTGGTTTGATAACTGCTAATTTAAAAGATTTTGGAACATAACCAATGCTGAGTGAAGAAATAATTATTCTCAACAGGGGTTCTGTTATTGCTGGTACTATCTGTTTAAGAAAATGTGTCGGTACAGGATCTAATATACAGGTTGATGAATTCGCAGAAGAGATGAGTGAAATTAGTTCATTTTCTTCAAGGGGAGTAAAGTATTCTAGGTTCTGATCTGACATGGCTAGATTAACATCTGCATCAATTACATTGTTCGGTTTCAAAACCTCAATTTTATGCCTAATATTTTCAATTTTATTATTAAAAAAGTTCAAGAAGTCCTCACTATTGCATGATGTTGTTGTGGAGATTTCTGCAGTGGTCTTATTTCTGGTTAATTTGGCTACAGCATTAAATAAGAATCTAGGATTATTTTTATTATTTTCTATAAGAGTGGAGAGATATGTTGATCTAGCTACACTAAGAGCTTTTCTATAGTTCAGGATGCTCTCCTTCCATGCTATTTGAAATACTAGCAATTTAGTTTGACGCCATTTACGTTCTAATTTCCGAGCGGTCTGTTTCAAAGTGCACGTGTGATCGTTATACCAGGGAGCAAGTTTCTTATCTCTAATAATTTTTCTTTTGACTGGAGCTACATTATCTAAGGTATAGCGAAATGTCGACTCTAAATATTCAGTCGCCTGATCGAGTTCTGTGGGGTCAGACGGTGATCTAATCGAAGTTGGGAACTCTGGGAGATTACTGATAAAACTCTGTTTGGTAGTTGATGTGAATGTACGTTTCATACGGTAGCGCGGCGCTGTGCGTACATTATTACTGTGACACACTTGAATTGAGACAAGATAGTGATCTGAGATAACTTCAGATAATGGAATTGTGAATAAATTTCTTATACTTAATCCGAATAATATTATTAAATCTAAAGTGTGACCGGCTTTTTGAGTGGGTCCTACTACACACTGATTTACTCCTACCGAGTCCAATATGGACAAAAATGCTGTTCTCAGAGGGTCTTCTGGGTTTTCAAAATGAATATTAAAATCTCCAGCAATTAACACTTTGTCTTCAGAAACGACTAGGTTTGAAAGGAAATCTGCAAATTCACTAAGAAATTCAGAGTACGGCCCTGGAGGTCTGTAAATGACAATTAGCGGGATCGACTGAGCTGACTTAATATAGTTAAATACACTTATGTTACTGTAAAGAATTTCAAATTTATTAAATTTGTGTCCGTGTTTTTGTACGATAGTCAAATTATCATTGTGAATAACTGCGACGCCTTCTCCTCTACCAGTTAACCGAGGCTAGTGTATGTAGCTGTATCCAGGAGGACTAGCTTCATTTAGAGCTACATACTCATCCTATTTAATCCAGGTTTCTGTTAAACAGAGTATATCCAACTCCTGATCTGTGATAGTTTTATTAACTATAACTGCTTTAGGTGCAAGAGATCTAATATTTAACAGTCCTAGCTTCAGATCAGAGGTGCCGTCTGTGTATTCAGTCTGATCCAAGTTTGTGGTCTTTATGTTAATTAAATTACTAAAACAGACTTTCTGAGTCTTTCTAAATTTGTTTTTAGCTCGGGGAACAGACACAGTCTCAATACAGTGAACCCTGAGTGACGACTCTATGCAGCTAGCAGACGGTTAGTTTAGCCTGTCTGTCTGCTCCCTGGCCTGGGCTCTGGATTGTCACCGATTAACTAGGCCTCTTCTGAGACTATGAGCTATACTACAAGAAATGAGAGCAGCACCTTCCCGAGTGGGATGGACACTGTCCCGCCCTAACAGGCCAGCTTTGCCCTCAAAGGTCTTCCAATTATCAATGAAGCCCACGTTGTTTTCGGAGCACCACCTGGACATCCAGCGGTTCAGTGACCATAACCTGCTGTAAGTTATGTCACCACGTCTCATTGGGATGGGACCAGAGCATACTACTCCATCGGACATCGCCTTCGCTAATTTAAACACCTCTATAAAGTTATTCTTACTAACCTCTGACTGACGAAGGCGTATATCGTTAGCTCCAGCATGTACTACTATCTTGGAGAACCTGTGCTGTCCTAGAGCCCTAAGATTACCTGCTATGTCCGGTGCTCTGGCTGCCGGGATACACCTAACCACTGCCGCTGGCGCCCCTAAAGGCCTAACTAATTTCACATGTCTCATTATAGAGTCTCCTATAACCAGAGCTCTTTCAGGTTTCTCAGTGGGTGCATCACTGAGGAGAGCAAACCTGTTGGACACGTGAAGCGCAGAAGAGGTGTGCTCCAGTGGGCTAGCCTTAGCGTTAGCTTTGGCTGAACGAGTATGCCGCCGAGTCGTCACCCACTCGCCCTGCTGTGAGGGCTCTAATGCCGGAGTCGGGGGCTGGTTATCTCCGCCTGCGGCACCCAGACTGTCCGCTACAGGAATAACGCTGCTTTCACACTCTCTAACCCTCTCTAAAGTCTGGATGCGCTCCTCTAACGCTGATATCTTCTCCGTCAGAGTGCTCACTAACACACACCTATCACAAATAAAATTACCACTAACGACGGAGGAAGAATGTCTAAACATCCTGCACTCCACACACTGAACGAGCTGAATATTAGACATGATATCGTACCTGAGTTGGAGTTTACTTGTTTGGAGCTGAATTCCGTTTGTTGTTCTTAGAAGAAGAAACTCGCGCATTCTCCAAAAAGCGCAGAAAAAGGCAAGGCCAAATAGTATGAGATGTAAAAACTAGTTGCTATTAATATTATTATTGTATAAATGAAAAAGATATGTAATTTAAACGCTAATATAAACGCAAAACTTTTCACGGCAACGATACAAAAACAGGAAGCTACGTCACCCAAAACAGTTTATGGCACTGTACATTTAAGTACCCGGATCCTTCTCCTACGCAGCCATGATGTTGTGATTGATGCAGAATGTGGTCTGGCATTATCTTGTTGAAAAATGCAGGGTCTTCCCTGAAAGAAAAGACGTCTGGATGGGAGCATATGTTGTCTGCATTGTTGGCGCCTTTCCAGACATGCAAGCTGCCCATGCCACACGCACTCATGCAACCCCATACCATCAGAGATGCAGGCTTCTGAACTGAGCATTGATAACAACTTGGGTTGTCCTTGTCCTCTTTGGTCCGGATGACATGGCGTCCCAGATATCCAAAAAGAACTTCGAATCGTGACTCGTTTGACCACAGCACAGTCTTCCATTTTGCCACTCCATTTTAAATGATCCCTGGCCCCGTGAAAACGCCTAAGCTTGTGGATTTTGCTTAGAAATGGCTTCTTCTTTGCACTGTAGAGTTTCAGCTGGCAGCGGCGGAACGGTGGATTGTGTTCACTGACAATGGTTTCTGGAAGTATTCCTGAGCCCATTCTGTGATTTCCTTTACAGTAGCATTCCTGTTTATGGTGCAGTGTCGTTTAAGGGCCCGGAGATCACGGGCATCCAGTATGGTTATACGCCCATGACCCTTACGCACAGAGATTGTTCCAGATTCTCTGAATCTTTGGATGATGTTATGCACAGTTGATGATGATAACTGCAAAGTCTTTGCAATTTTTCGCTGGGTAACACCTTTCTGCGCAACATTTTGGGAATTGGTGATCCTCCACCCATCTTGGCTTCTGAGAGACACTGCCACTCTGAGAAGCTCTTTTTATACCCAGTCATTTTGCCAATTGACCTAATTAGTGTTAATTGGTCTTCCAGCTCCTCGTTATGCTCAAATTTACTTTTACCAGCCTCTTATTGCTACTTGTCCCAACTTTTTGGGGATTTGTTGACACCATGAAATTTTGAATCAACATATTTTTCCCTTAAAATGATACATTTTCTCAGTTTAAACTTTTGTTCCGTGATTTATGTTCTATTCTGAATAAAATATTAGAAGTTGGCACCTCCACATCATTGCATTCAATTTTTATTCACGATTTGTATAGTAACCCAACTTTTTTGGAATCCGGTTTGTACTTATTTATTCACACATTTATTTATTTATAATTATTTCATGTTTAGTCTTCATAGTTTTGTGTCAGAATCAAAATAGTGAGTAAAAGTGATGTTATTAACAGTCATGTACCAGATGTAATCATGAACTTTAAACAGGAAGTGTATTTTGTAACAATTGGATTTAATTAAACCGCTAGTTACTTTGCTACGGGGTCGAGAATCAAAATACGGGTTTTTAAACAACACTTCCGGTATTGCGCAATCAAGACAGAACAAGTAAAGACGCGACACAATAACTATGTATAAACCAAACCAAAGTGTATTAAACCAAACAAACCAACAAACAAACAAACAAGGTGCACCAAAACCAATATATACAAAATATATACAAATATAAACAATGTGTGAGATGTATGCGGGTGTATGAGTGCGTGTATGATTGTCCAGAGTCAATGTTATTGCAGTGTGTGAAATGATGCACGGGAGAGATTGGCTCGGCCTCACCGGTATTGATGACAAATCCGGGAGCTCGAGCAACGGAACGAGAGGTGAATTGTTAGTGTCTATGAGGAATAATCCAACCGGGCAAAAGTACTCCTTCAGAACCATCCAACAAACTCTCTCTCAGGAAAAACAGCGCGCTGGGTAAATCTCTCCGTCTCGAGCCACTTGCCGGTTCCGGCTTTATACCGGCACACGTGACCCGACGCCGCTTCCGGGTTTTCTTGCGCTGCGATCGCGCATGCTCGCGAGAGCTTACCCTGTGACCAACACTGTCAATGGGGACAAATAAAACCAGATCGGGCAAATTTTCGTTCACAGGTGAGCCACATTAGCTCCTTAATCCATTTCCCTGTTATTTAAAATGCCCTTTTATGTGGCTGCGCTACATAGACCCCCCCCCAAGCCTCCGGCGTCTGAGGAGAACGTCCGTAAAAGCGCTTCAGATTAACCACGTTCATTATATCAGTTTTTTGTGGATTGCCCCAAGACACAGTGTAGTTAATTGGTCCCTTTTTGTTTTTTATTTCTGCTGGTCCCTCCCACTTGGGCGCTAGCTTGGCAGAAAATCTTTTCGCTGCAGAGGAGAGTGGTGAGAGTGAATCTCCCGGTTTAAAGTGCGCACCTTTTCTCCGGGCATTGTAGTATCTAGCTTGTTTGGACTGTTGTTGTTTCACTCTTTGTTTTACCTCCTCCGTGATAAGTCGTTGTCTGTCCAGTAGTGAGTAGGCGGTGTGATCAGGTGTTGGAGGGTGATTTATGAGCCTTTCGAGTGGCCCTTTTAGTTGCCGACCCAGTGTGAGTTCTGCAGGCGTCTTTCCAGTAGTTTCCTGTTGGGCTCTATTGATGGCGAATCTGAGCTCTGGTAACCATTGGTCCCAGTTTTGGTGATGGTCCCCGACGTATGAAGCGATCATTGTCTTCAGAGTTCGGTTAACTCGTTCCGTCAGGTTCGTTTGTGGGTGGTAGCTCGTACTTAGCTTTTGGACGCTCCCCCAGGTTTGGCAGAGGTGTGCCAGTAGCTGAGACGTAAACTGTGGTCCTCGATCAGATACTAGATATTTGGGGACTCCCCATCTAGTAAAAATTTCCTCTCTTAGTACCTTCACCAGTTTTGGCGTCTTTACATCCCTGAGGGGAAACATCTCCACCCCTTTGGTGAAATAATCTACCACCACCAGCAGATATTCATTTTGCCTTTTACTTCGGGGAAAAGGACCCATGATGTCCAATCCCACGGTGTCTCCTGGCTCTGGAACCTCCGTGCTCTGTAGTAGCCCACTAGGTCTAGTGTTTTCTGTTTTATACTGTTGACACACGCTGCAAGTTCTCACATAGTGCCAGACGTCTTTCCGCACCGTGGGCCACCATGCCACATCTAGTAACCTCAGCAGGGTTTTTAGTTGCCCCAGGTGTCCTCCCAAGGGATTGTCATGATAGTAGTGTAAAACGTTTTTTATTAATGACTGGGGGACAACTAATTGAAATTTTTCTCCGTGTCTTACCGGTACCCGGCGATATAACGCCCCTTGGTGACGTTCAAAAGAGACTCTCTGCTCTCTTGTGCTTCGTGGCTGGTCTTTCGAGAGCAGCTTCGTGATGGTGGGGTCCTCATGTTGGGCTTGAGTTATCTCGCACAGGTCGTTTGGTAAGTTGGATGAACATTTAGAGGTTGTGATGGCGAGACATGGAGCGGTGCCCACTTCTAACGGCGGGGGCGCCCGGGATAACGCATCTGGTCCCAGATTTAAGCAGCCTTTTCTATGATGTACTGTAAAAACGAACTGTTGTAGGCGTAGCGTCCATCGGGTGAGACGAGAGCTGGTTTTCGGGCAGTTGAAGGCCCATGACAGGGCGGCATGGTCGGTAAAGACCTCGAAAGCGCGACCTTCTAGATAGTGCCTCTATTTTTCTACAGCCCAGACCATGGCCAAACACTCCTTTTCTGATGTGGAGTAATTCTGCTCAGCTCCTCTCAACATTCGTGAGGCGTTAGCTACTGCTCGTTCTCCTTGTGCTGAAGTTTGGGTGAGGATGGCTCCCAGGCCCACTTCACTGGCGTCGGTGTGCAATTGGAATGGCAGATTTAGGTTTGGTTGTATTAGTACTGGTGGGTTTTGAAGTGCGTGTTTGATGACATCCATGCTGTTCTGGCATTCGTCGGTCCACTCCCATTTTACTCCCTTCCTTTTTAAATTATTTAATGGAGCTGTTATGTCGGCAAAGCGGGAAATGAACTTGTGATACCAGCCGGCAAAACCCAGAAAACGTTGAAGAGATTTTAAGTCTTGAGGAGGAGGATATTCTGCCACCGCTTTTGTTTTCTCCGGGTCTAACTGCACACCTTCTTCAGAGATGACATGACCAAGGAACTTCAGCCGCCTTTTGAAGAAATGACACTTCTTCATGTTGAGGGAGAGATTGGCTTGGGTGAGTCTGGAAAATACTGCGTTGAGATGCATTCTATGTTGTTCTAGTGATTGTGAGTAGATAATGATGTCATCTATATAGACAAAGCAATATTTTCCTCTTAGATCCGCCAAAACTTTCTCCATCAGTCGTTGGAACGTTGCAGCTGCGTTTCTGAGTCCGTAGGGCATGGACCGGAATTGAAACACACCTTTGGTAGTGATGAAGGCGGTCTTCTCACAGCTGTCTCTCTCCATCTCCACCTGCCAGTAACCAGATTGCAGATCCAATGTTGAGAACCAGGAGGCGCCATCCAGTGATTCAATGATGTCGTGTATTAAAGGCATTGGATATGCATCAGGTTTGGTTTTGCTGTTCAATTTTCTAAAATCTACACAGAAACGGTAAGTCCCATCGGGTTTAGGTACTAAAACAACAGGTGACGACCATGACGAACATGTAGGTTCGATGATGTTGTCCTTCAGCATCTGGTCGACTTGATCTTCTATAATTTTTTTCTTTAAGGGTGATACTCGGTACGCTCTGGATCTAAATGGGGTGTCGTCAGATAAAGTGATTTTGTGTCTCTCTAATGCTGTTTTGCCCAAGATGTTGGAGGTGGTGCGGGGCCAAGCGGCCATTAGTTTCAGCAGCTCCTCTTCATTGTCGGTGTCCCAGGATGTCACACTTTTTGTGTTTTCCTCCGCACCTAGGAGATCATCAGGAGTCACAGGTAAGGCTAGATACAGGTTAGCTGTAGCCGGGAGATGAGTGTGTCTCCTTTGAGCAGGCTTAGATAGCGCAGAGTGGGGTTGGGACATTATAAAGGGATGATAAATGACTCCCTCCTCTGTTTTCAGCCCGTACTCCGCGCGTGCGACGTCCAAGGTGGCTCCTGTGGCTTTTAAGAAGTCCAGCCCCACGATCAGAGGAAAAGCCACGTGAGAGTTGCTCATGACGTATGTGTCCAGCTCACATTCGATAGTGTGCCAGATGTAATGAAGCCTTCTCTGGGTTTGCGCCTGGTGTGTTTTCCCATCAGCCATAACAAACTTTTGAGAAGAAGGAACATCACACCTGACTTCCTGTTCGCAGAGCTGCCCCCATATATGTTCCCTCATCAGTGTGTAGGAGCTTCCTGTATTGACCACAGCATTCACCTTCCTTCCTTGCACTGTTACTGGAACCAGGAGAAGCGAAGGAGTTGCCAGAGGTTGAGCAATGGAGAGTCCCGCTGCGTGCTTTAAAAGAACTCGCTCACCTGACTTCTTATGACTCTTTTCCTTGTTGTGCTGAGAGTCCACCTTCTGCCAATAGTCTTTGGAGCTCTTGCAGTCTTTTTCCACCCTAGACCCTATCTTCACCAGCTGTTCCACGGTGTTCACTGTTCCTCTCAGACATCCTGCCACTCTTGGGTTGATGTTGTTCAGGATTCGCCCCACTAGTTCTTCCTCGGAGATAACAGGCTTCCACTTCATACAGAGGGCGCGGTAGTCATAGGCGAAGTCTCTAAGGCGTTGACTAGGCTGCTGTACCAGAGACCTTAAATTTTCTTCAACTTCCGTAAGGTAGTCTGTTCGATGAACTTAAGAACATCCGCCATCTCTGAAGTGTCGCCAAAGGCTGGAAACTCCAGGCGGATGGGTGGTCGGCCATAAAAGGAAGAAGAAGAGGGTGAAACTGAGGAGGTAAGCTGGGCAGAAGCGTGTGGTTGAACACAAGGAGGAATGTCGTATGTTACATGACTGCTTATGTGCTTTACCTTTGCCGTAGATGCGGTGATCGCCGTGCTGGGAGAATGTAGAACAGGAGATTGGGGAGATGCAGGGGTGTAGGCCTTTAACCTTTGGATGGTGGGCGTACTTGTGAGCCGCAGTTTTTTCATCTGATTTTCCCAGATTACGTCACGTCTCAGAAAACAGTCAGTGACAGCTCTTTCCAGTTTCTCCAGGGCCTCTTGGCAGTAGCGCTCCAGCCCTTCTAGGCTAGCGTCCACTGCGTCCCGAAAACTGCTTTCTCTGTTCAGACTGCTGTTTATGGATTGTCTAAAATCCTGCTCCAACGTGTTCACTTTGTCAGTAAGCGCCCCCATATCCTCCTTGCATTGATTCAGTTCAATGTATGCACAACATTAATACAGATCTGGCCTTTAAAAACGCACGTTTTCGGAAAAGGGATCCCACGACTTGCCGCGGTTGCGCGCGGCAAGCTGTGAAAATGCCCTTCAATACCTGTAGGGGGCAGTCGTGTTTCAGTCTAAAGTATTGTGTGTCTACTGAAGCCGAAAAATGTTATGTCTCTTAGGCGCCCATTGACAGCAAGCGACAGAGCTCATAAACGTGTCAAGCTCAAACTGTTATGTATTTATTCATCATTTTCATTCAGAATTATTATTAGTAGTATTAGTAGTTCTTCGAATTTATTATTATTATTATTGTAACGTACCCGCGTGTGTGCAAAAGGACTACAAAGATGTATGTAAGCCTATAACAGTATTTATGCGCTTTAAAAACAGACGGGTACTGGTGGCTCAGTGGTAGGTGATTCGCCCGCCATGCGGGAGACCCGGGTTCGATTCCTAGCCAGTGCTCAATATGCTGATGCTTTTCGCTAAAATGCCATAGATATAGCCATTACATTATCAACTTATGCTTAAGTACTAAATGCATGTTTGCAATTGAGAATTTTTTTTTGCTTAAGCTATGAAACACATTAGCACTCACCTCACAGTTGCTATAATTTAATGATTATCATAAGCAAAAAGTGTAAAACAAAGGATTCACATTTATTACATTTTCACCCAGAGTGGGATTCGAACCAGGGTCTGGACGAATTTATAGGATATACGGATATTATACGGATATTATTTAAGCAACGCCACACCACGTGGAAAGCGGCAAAAATGCTTCAATTTCATTGGCTGTCACTGAGTGTCAGCTATTCATGACTGGCCCCCGCGGAACACAGAATCCCCGGGCTTTGACTGCGCTTTCTCCATTCGTTATTACAGGGGCGGACTGGGACCAAAAAGTGGCCCTGGACTTCCTGGCCCACAGCAGCCCACACCATAATACATTGGCTCATTAATGTAAAGATAAATTTTAACACCAGTTACTAGTATAAAAATATAACACAATACAGAAATCAATGCTATTTAAACATGTTATTTGAAGTATCACTGAACATATATTGGGTCAAAGAAACAAACAAAAAAAAGAACATCAAGACAAACAACATATAAATCTATAAATACAATATTTTTTATTTTATTCTTTAATTATTATGGTAGTCAATATTAACACGAAATAATGCTGAGAAACATTATTTCAATTAATATTGACCACCATCATAATAACTAGCACAAGTTAATGCTGCTACTAATTTTATTCTGTTTGATTGCCATTCTTTTTACTTGACTCTGGTAGATGAGGGGAGACGTGTTGGTCATCGTCAGCATGTATTATGATGTGGGATGTGGTGCGCTGCTGGGTCCAGCCTCACAGTCCCAGACCTGTCATAGACAGAATCTGTTCATTTGAAGCATTTCACAGCATTTACCTCCAAAGCTTTTTCTTATTTTCGCGTAACCTTTTCTTCTTCCTCCTTTTCATTCATGGAAATTATTATTAATTTGCTCAGAAAATTCGCTGCATCGAGAAAGGATCAATATCTAAAAATTGCCCACGTGTGTGGACAAAGAATACAAAAGTGTATAATCTTTAATAAGGCTAGCCTAATACAATATTGTTTCCAATGCTGAAGCAAACATGATTTTGTTTTAGTCTATTCATTGAATACAACGCGACAGCGCGCTCCGAGGTGAAGCGCACCCACAGTTACTGTAATCCCCCATCTCACCTTTACAACAGGTGTGAATTCATCAAACCGGTTTCGCTGCTGGGGGAATTCACAGAATTGGGGGTTTTAAAACAAATTAACAAGACCGAGCAGACTTCAGACAGGGGGTTTGGTTGGTTAGAAGTGGCGCTGACGGGGGTGGGGCGGGAGGGAGTCTCGCCCGCGGAGCAATTCAGTGTAGAACCGCCACTGCCTATTTTCCACCACATCACGTACTTCCCTGATCTCGGACTAAACTCCGCGCTTTGCTTTTATAATGTGGAGCAAGCCCGAGATCATATTAACGTAGCATTCATCATTCAAGGTTATTCATATCAGTGTGTAGTAAGTGTGATTTGAAAAGTGCTATAACTCCACCTGCTACAGTTTCAGCCCAGTGGAACAATCTGACTACACGTGAAGTGCCATGAAAAAGTATTTGCCCCTTCCTATTTTTTTTCTTTGCATATTTGTCACACTTGTATAGGTGGAATTTTACCTAAACACTTTAGGTGAGAACATATAGGTTAATATGTATAGGTGAGAACAGCTGATTCACACTTGGGGAGAGTGAATAATTTGCATTTGAATGTTGTCTGGCATTGTAAGCACACGCAGTGACACTAAAAGAACAATAGGATTAATAGGAATAGGAGGCACTAAAGAGGAGGATTTTAATTTAGACTATAAAAAATTAACCTGCGTCTATTTTTAGGCATGCCAGCTGCCACTTTTTAGTCTTATAATGCCCACATGACATGCTGGTACAGAGCTGGACATAGCTCATCCATGCCAATGATCCCGGGTTTTCACCCTGCGCTATAAAATACGAATACGACGGCCATCCGCGGACAGCAGCTCCTGCCTCCGTCCGCTTGCTCTTCTTTGAAGTCTCTGGGGTGCATTCCATTTGCCCCGTTTGCATGATGCACTTCCGCGTTGTGTGCGCGCGTCTCATTCACACCGCGTAGTAAAATCCACTGTAAACCAACAAACCCCGAGTATTTTATAGCGCGGATGAACCCGGGATCATTAGCAAGGATAGCTCTTCTTTACTATTCGTGCTTAATTCCGCAGCCCCGCTTTTTCGCATATCTGAAGGAGAGGCCGCCTAACTAGTGAGCGAGGAGCGATATTGATTCGGGCGCACGCCGTGACAGGCTGAAAAAAAACTATTGTCCTCAAAAATGTAACAGATGAGGACTCTGATTAATGTGCAAAAACTATATAATAAAACTATATAAGACTACATGCCTTTATAAGACTCAACTTTTATTTAAGCGCACTCACAATAACGAAAAAACGTGATTTTATAAATGTTTGAAAGCAAATAAGCTGCGCTGTTCTGTATTGTTTTTGGTGAACTTGAGCGCGTCAGAAAATGAACGCAAACGTTTTTTTTAAATAGTCAGAGTCAGTCTGCTTGCTGTTTTCCCAACGCGTTCATAATTATTAGTCTACTTCTGCCGGTGCGCTCCGGAAAACTCCATGCATGCGGCTGAGCGCTGATTAAAACTATGGAGTAAATTAAAGAGGAGAATCACGATGCCGAATGGAAGTCCTGAGCCCAAACCTCATTTAAATTAAATTAACAAATACTATAAGTAAAAAAAAAAAACAATAGCCCACGTTTAGAAACCGTTTATAAATTCTTTTCGACATGAGTTGGCCCGGTGTTATGCGCAGAGCGCCGGGAGATTTCCTGAAGCTCCGAAATCACTGGGGCATTTTTTCTAAATAGATGCTATCTTTAATAACTGATGGAGGTTTTGAGCTGTATATACACGCAGTTTTGAGGGGTTTAAAACGAATTAGTCCGAGCAGACCTACATGAAAGGTGAGAAGTGAGTAACTGCGCGCGCTGTCGCGGTGTATATACTGTACAACACACGTTTATTAACCTTTTGATAAAAACGCTGCCTTTTGTAAAGTGAAAGTACTTTACAAAAGACAAACTGCTTTATTTCAGTTATGAATTCACAATCACATCACATTCCAGCTATTATTTCCAGCAGTGGTTAAATAATGTATGAAATAATTATTAAATGCTGGACACAAACAGCAAATATGATGATTATTATAAAAAGCCCGAAGAAGTTCGTGGTCATAAAATAATATTTACTTAATAATATAATATATATAGTTCATTCATGTCTTCTGATGATGTCGACACATTTTTTACGTTTTAAATAAAATATGTTGGCATATTCACGAATCAGGACATTCGCATAGTTAAGACTATCAGATAGCCTACTATCAGGAAATTAAATTAATTTCAACACCATGTAAACCGAGACATTGCCATGTCTTTCACTGTTTTTTCCCTGTTAAAACATTACAAAAAATATATAAGAAACTTATTAAGAATTTTAAAGCACGAATTTGGGCATCTCATTTCATCATTATGAAAATAATATGAAGCACATATACACACATTTATCATGAAAGATCTGTTGTAAAGCAAAATAAAATTCATGTTTGCTTCAGCATTGGGAACAATATTGTTTTAGACTAAGTAATTATACACAGTTCTTCGTTGTACAGTACTTGGTCCGGCGTTTAAATAAAGTCCTTCCATGCGCCATCTGGCGGATATTCAGTGAAGCACAACACATTTATTTAAATTCCCGAATGTTGCTTACGGCAAGTCGCGGCGCGCCGCGCGCTAGATTGAGGCATCCCGCGGGAAAACACGCGCAGTCTTAATGACCACATCTGTATCAGACACATCATCATCAACATCATCATCATGTCTGTCAGATATATATAGTGAACTAATCAATGAGGTTATTTCAGCTGTAGGGTTACGGCGTGTAACAAATGCATCATCTACATCCTCCAGCACATTATTAGCTACAGCAAGGTCGGCCTGCACGGCACCACTAGCATTAGCATTATCAATGTTAGCATCCATTTTGTTCTGCCAAGACACACAACACCGGAAAATACCCGAAAATACCGATTCCCCGTACGGGCCACCACTATGTAACACTTGGATTTAATTAAACCGCTAGTTACTTTGCTACGGGTGCCAAAGTGTATTAAACCAAACAAACCAACAAACAAACAAACAAGGTGCACCAAAACCAATATATACAAAATATATACAAATATAAACAATGTGTGAGATGTATGCGGGTGTGTGAGTGCGTGTATGATTGTCCAGAGTCAATGTTATTGCAGTGTGTGAAATGATGCACGGGAGAGATTGGCTCGGCCTCACCGGTATTGATGACAAATCCGGGAGCTCGAGCAACGGAACGAGAGGTGAATTGTTAGTGTCTATGAGGAATAATCCAACCGGGGAAAAGTACTCCTTCAGAACCATCCAACAAACTCTCTCTCAGGAAAAACAGCGCGCTGGGTAAATCTCTCCGTCTCGAGCCACTTGCCGGTTCCGGCTTTATACTGGCACACGTGACCCAACGCCGCTTTCGGGTTCTCTCGCGCTGTGATCGCACATGCTCGCGAGAGCTTACCCTGTGACCAACACTGTCAATGGGGACAAATAAAACCAGATCGGGCAAATTTTCGTTCACAGGTGAGCCACATTAGCTCCTTAATCCATTTCCCTGTTATTTAAAATGCCCTTTTATGTGGCTGCGCTACAATTTGACTGACGATGAAAGAAGTACAACTTAGTGTAAACAAGGGTAAGATCCTGAATCTCACAGAATGTAATTTCTTTGTATTAATAAATTAGGCATTACATTTTTAGGTTTAACCTGCACTTTTTTAAACTAGAACTCTTTACGCATCAACGACAGGTACTGTGTGTGTGTGTGAGTGCGTGTGTATATGTGTGTGTGTGTGTGTTTGTGAGTGTGTGTGTGCGTGTTCGTGTTCGTCGGTGAAAAAAACAGAGTGAGAAATAAAGGGGCCGACCCCTTAAGTAAAAGTAAAACAACACAATGTCTCCCTTCCTCTTTCTGCGTGAGGATATGAAGTTCTTGAAGACCGTGTGGTCGTGTAAGTTAGGCAGAGAGTTCTTCCGTAGAGAAAGACAGACAGAAATGTACGTAGGCTTCAACCTGAAATAATATGTCTGATTAAAATAAGTATATTTGTGTATTTATTTATTTATATATTTACTTATTTATTCACACATTTATTTATTTATAATTATGTCATGTTTAGTCCTCCATGGGTTTGTGCCAGAATCAAAATAGTGAGTAAAAGTGATGTTATTAACAGTCATGTACCAGATGTAATCATGTACTTTAAACAGAGAGTGTATTTGACTGACGATGAAATAAGTGTGAACAAGGGTAAGATACTGAATCTCACAAAATGTCATTTCTTTGTATTAATAAGTTAGGCAGAGAGTTCTGCCGTACAGAAAGACAGACAAACATGTATGTGGGCTTCAACCTGAAATAATAATATGTCTGATTACATTCTTAGGTTTAACCTGCACTATTTCAAACTAGTCATGTACCAGATTTACGCATCAACGACAGGTACTGTGTGTGTGTGTGTGTGTGTGTGTGTGTGTGCGCGCGTGTTTGTCGGAGACAAAAACAGAGAGAGAAAGGAAGGGGCCGACCCCTTAAGTAAAAGTGAAAGAACACAATGACTATGTTTTTTATATAATCACAAATAAAAATGATAAAATATTTTAATTATATTAACTTTACATATTTGTTGCTTGTGTGCAGATGCAGTGTTGCAGTAACATACTAAACATACCCATGAATCAGATCTTTCCTGTCAAGATGTGTGTGTGCGTGCATGTGTATGTGTTTGTGTGTAGGAGACAAATGGAGAGAAAGAAAGGAAGAGGCCGACCCCTTAAGTAAAAGTGAAAAAACACACTGACTTTGTTTTTGATATAATCAAAAACAAAAAAAAACAAAAAAACAAAAATACAATCATATTAACTTTACATATTTGTTGCTTGTGTGCAGATGCAGTGTTGCAGTAACATTCTAAGCACACACATGAATCAGATCTTTCCTGTCAAGATTATGAGTGGTTTTGTATAGAGGACTAAACATGACATATTTATAAATAGATAAATGTGTGAATAAATAAGTAAATATAGAAATAAATGAATAAATGAATACATGAATACGATATACCCTGAAAAATTGCTGAATGTATTCCTACTTTTGTTTATTAACATATTTCAAGATTTATTTATTTCAGAATTTTCACATTTCTTCATTCATTTATTTTTGTGTTGTCACATTTCTTTATTTATCTATTTTCGATTTTCCACATTTTTACATATTGTAGCGTTTTACCACCGGAAAGAGACAGGAAAAGGAAGGCGCCGACTCCCTAAGTAAAAGTGAAAGAACACAATGACTATGTTTTTGTAAATGAGTTCAGGCTTGGGTAGTACCCTTATATTTTTTTCTGTAGTTATGTCACCACGTCTCATTGGGACGGAGCCAGAGCATACTACTCCATCGTCATCGCCTTCGCTAGTTTAAACATCTCTATAAAGTTATTCTTACTAACCTCTGACTGACGAAGGCGTATATCATTAGCTCCAGCATGTACTACTATCTTGGAGAACCTGTGCTGTCCTAGAGCCCTAAGATTACCTGCTATGTCCGGTGCTCTGGCTCCCAGGATACACCTAACCACTGCCGCTGGCGCCCCTAAATGTCTAGCTAATTTCACATGTCTCAGTATAGAGTCTCCTATAACCAGAGCTCTTTCAGGTTTCTCAGTGGGTGCATCACTGAGGAGAGCAAACCTGTTGGACACGTGAAGCGCAGAAGAGGTGTGCTCCGGTGGGCTAGCCTTAGCGTTAGCTTTGGCTGAACGAGTATGCCACCGAGTCGTCACCCACTCGCCCCGCTGTGAGGGCTCTAATGCCGGAGTCGGGGGCTGGTTATCTCCGCCTGCGGCACCCAGACTGTCCGCTACAGGAATAACGCTGCTCTTACACTCTCTAACCCTCTCTAAAGTCTGGATGCGCTCCTCTAACGCTGATATCTTCTCCGTCAGAGTGCTCACTAACACACACCTATCACAAATAAAATTACCACTAACGACGGAGGAAGAATGTCTAAACATCCTGCACTCCACACACTGAACGAGCTGAATATTAGACATGATATCGTACCTGAGTCGGAGTTTAGTTGTTTGGAGCTGAATTCCGTTTGTTGTTTTTAGAAGAAGAAACTCGCGCGTTCTCCAAAAAGCGCAGAAAAAGGCAGGGCCAAATAGTATGAAATGTAAAAACTAGTTGCTATTAATATTATTATTGTATAAATGAAAAAGATATGTAATTTAAACGCTAATACAAACGCAAAACTTTTCGCGGCAACGATACAAAAACAGGAAGCTACATCACCCAAAACAGTTTATGGCACTGTACATTTAAGTACCCGGATCCTTCTCCTACGCAGCCATGATGTTGTGATTGATGCAGAATGTGGTCTGGCATTATCTTGTTGAAAAATGCAGGGTCTTCCCTGAAAGAAAAGACATCTGGATGGGAGCATATGTTGTCTGCATTGTTGGCGCCTTTCCAGACATGCAAGCTGCCCATGCCACACGCACTCATGCAACCCCATACCATCAGAGATGCAGGCTTCTGAACTGAGCATTGATAACTTGGGTTGTCCTTGTCCTCTTTGGTCCGGATGACATGGTGTCCCAGATTTCCAAAAAGAACTTCGAATCGTGACTCGTTTGACCACAGCACAGTCTTCCATTTTGCCACACTCCATTTTAAATTATCCCTGGCCCCGTGAAAACGCCTGAGCTTGTGGATTTTGCTTAGAAATGTCTTCTTCTTTGCACTGTAGAGTTTCAGCTGGCAACGGCGGAACGGTGGATTGTGTTCACTGACAATGGTTTCTGGAAGTATTCCTGAGCCCATTCTGTGATTTCCTTTACAGTAGCATTCCTGTTTATGGTGCAGTGTCGTTTAAGGACCCGGAGATCACGGGCATCCAGTATGGTTTTACGCCCTTGACCCTTACGCACAGAGATTGTTCCAGATTCTCTGAATCTTTGGATGATGTTATGCACAGTTGATGATGATAACTGCAAAGTCTTTGCAATTTTTCGCTGGGTAACACCTTTCTGCGCAACATTGTGGGAATTGGTGATCCTCTACCCATCTTGGCTTCTGAGAGACACTGCCACTCTGAGAAGCTCTTTTTTATACCCAATCATGTTGCCAATTGACCTAATTAGTGTTAATTGGTCTTCCAGCTCCTCGTTATGCTCAAATTTACTTTTACAAGCCGCTTATTGCTACTTGTCCCAACTTTTGGGGGATTTGTGGACACTATGAAATTTTGAATCAACATATTTTTCCCTTAAAATGATACATTTTCTCAGTTTAAACTTTTGTTCCGTGATTTATGTTCTATTCTGAATAAAATATTAGAAGTTGGCACCTCCACATCATTGCATTCAATTTTGATTTACGATTTGTATAGTGTCCCAACTTTTTTGGAATCCAGTTTGTACTTATTTATTCACACATTTATTTATTTATAATTATGTCATGTTTAGTCTTCATAGTTTTGTGTCAGAATCAAAATAGTAAGTAAAAGTGATGTTATTAACAGTCATGTACCAGATGTAATCATGTACTTTAAACAGAGAGTGTATTTGACTGACGATGAAATAAGTGTGAACAAGGGTAAGATACTGAATCTCACAGAATGTAATTTCTTTGTATTAATAAGTTAGGCAGAGAGTTCTGCCGTACAGAAAGACTGAAAAACATGTACGTGGGCTTCAACCTGAAATAATAATATGTCTGATTACATTCTTAGGTTTAACCTGCACTATTTCAAACTAGTCATGTACCAGATTTACGCATCAACGACAGGTACTGTGTGTGTGTGTGTGTGTGTGTGTGTCGGAGACAAAAACAGAGAGAGAAAGGAAGGGGCCGACCCCTTAAGTAAAAGTGAAAGAACACAATGACTATGTTTTTTATATAATCACAAATAAAAATAATAAAAGATTTTAATTATATTAACTTTACATATTTGTTGCTTGTGTGCAGATGCAGTGTTGCAGTAACATACTAGACATACCCATGAATCAGATCTTTCCTGTCAAGATGTGTGTGTGCGTGCATGTGTATGTGTTTGTGTGTAGGAGACAAATGGAGAGAAAGAAAGGAAGAGGCCGACCCCTTAAGTAAAAGTGAAAAAACACACTGACTTTGTTTTTGATATAATCAAGAACAAAAATGATAAAAGATTTCAATCAAATTAACTTTACATATTTATTGCTTGTGTACAGATGCAGTGTTGCAGTAACATACTAGGCACACACATGAATCAGATCTTTCCTGTCAAGATTATGAGTGGTTTTGTATAGAGGACTAAACATGACATAATTATAAATAAATAAATGTGTGAATAAATAAGTAAATATAGAAATAAATGAATAAATGAATACATGAATACGATATACCCTGAAAAATTGCTGAATGTATTCCTACTTTTGTTTATTAACATATTTCAAGATTTATTTATTTCAGAATTTTCACATTTCTTCATTCATTTATGACTATGACTATGTTTTTGTAAATGAGTTCAGGCTTGGGTAGTACCCTTATATTTTTTTCTGTAGTTATGTCACCACGTCTCATTGGGATGGGACCAGAGCATACTACTCCATCGGACATCGCCTTCGCTAGTTTAAACACCTCTATAAAGTTATTCTTACTAACCTCTGACTGACGAAGGTGTATATCATTAGCTCCAGCATGTACTACTATCTTGGAGAACCTGTGCTGTCCTAGAGCCCTAAGATTACCTGCTATGTCCGGTGCTCTGGCTCCCAGGATACACCTAACCACTGCCGCTGGCGCCCCTAAAGGCCTAGCTAATTTCACATGTCTCAGTATAGAGTCTCCTATAACCAGAGCTCTTTCAGGTTTCTCAGTGGGTGCATCACTGAGGAGAGCAAACCTGTTGGACACGTGAAGCGCAGAAGAGGTGTGCTCCGGTGGGCTAGCCTTAGCGTTAGCTTTGGCTGAACGAGTATGCCGCCGAGTCGTCACCCACTCGCCCCGCTGTGAGGGCTCTAATGCCGGAGTCGGGGGCTGGTTATCTCCGCCTGCGGCACCCAGACTGTCCGCTACAGGAATAACGCTGCTCTCACACTCTCTAACCCTCTCTAAAGTCTGGATGCGCTCCTCTAACGCTGATATCTTCTTCGTCAGAGTGCTCACTAACACACACCTATCACAAATAAAATTACCACTAACGACGGAGGAAGAATGTCTAAACATCCTGCACTCCACACACTGAACGAGCTGAATATTAGACATGATATCGTACCTGAGTCGGAGTTTAGTTGTTTGGAGCTGAATTCCGTTTGTTGTTCTTAGAAGAAGAAACTCGCGCGTTCTCCAAAAAGTATGAGATGTAAAAACTAGTTGCTATTAATATTATTATTGTATAAATGAAAAAGATATGTCATTTAAACGCTAATATAAACGCAAAACTTTTCGCAGCAAAGATACAAAAACAGGAAGCTACGTCACCCAAAACAGTTTATGGCAATGTACATTTAAGTACCTGGATCCTTCTCCTAAGCAGCCATGATGTTGTGATTGATGCAGAATGTGGTCTGGCATTATCTTGTTAAAAAATGCAGGGTCTTCCCTGAAAGAAAAGACGTCTGGATGGGAGCATATGTTGTCTGCATTGTTGGCGCCTTTCCAGACATGCAAGCTGCCCATGCCACACGCACTTATGCAACCCCATACCATCAGAGATGCAGGTTTCTGAACTGAGCATTGATAACAACTTGGGTTGTCCTTGTCCTCTTTGGTCCAGATGACATGGCGTCCCAGATTTCCAAAAAGAACTTCGAATCGTGACTCGTTTGACCACAGCACAGTCTTCCATTTTGCCACTCCATTTTAAATGATCCCTGGCCCCGTGAAAACGCCTGAGCTTGTGGATTTTGCTTAGAAATGGCCTTTTTTTTTGCACTGTAGAGTTTCAGCTGGCAACGGTGGAACGGTGGATTGTGTTCACTGACAATGGTTTCTGGAAGTATTCCTGAGCCCATTCTGTGATTTCCTTTACAGTAGCATTCCTGTTTATGGTGCAGTGTCGTTTAAGGGCCTGAAGATCACGGGCATCCAGTATGGTTTTACGCCCTTGACCCTTACGCACAGAGATTGTTCCAGATTCTCTGAATCTTTGGATGATGTTATGCACAGTTGATGATGATAACTGCAAAGTCTTTGCAATTTTTCGCTGGGTAACACCTTTCTGCGCAACATTGTGGGAATTGGTGATCCTCTACCCATCTTGGCTTCTGAGAGACACTGCCACTCTGAGAAGCTCTTTTTATACCCAATCATGTTGCCAATTGACCTAATTAGTGTTAATTGGTCTTCCAGCTCCTCGTTATGCTCAAATTTACTTTTACCAGCCTCTTATTGCTACTTGTCCCAACTTTTGGGGGATTTGTTGACACCATGAAATTTTGAATCAACATATTTTTCCCTTAAAATGATAAATTTTCTCAGTTTAAACCTTTGTTCCGTGATTTATGTTCTATTCTGAATAAAATATTAGAAGTTGGCACCTCCACATCATTGCATTCAATTTTGATTCACGATTTGTATAGTGTCCCAACTTTTTTGGAATCCGGTTTGTAGGAAATATTTAATTCTTAGTGTGTTTCATGATATTCTGTGTTCGTGAGAACAGATTGTCTTTCTTTTACCACGACACAAGCTGCACTTTCAATAAACAGATTATATAGTAGTTTATGTTAAAGGTCGTAAAACTGTTGAACGCTCGTAAATGCAGAGCTACTCCTAAATGTATGTTCTTCTTTACCTTATCTTTTAAGAGCATTCCAGACTGGATGTAAACATTCCCACATCCACCTTTTCTTTGGTTCTTTGTGTGTGTGCGTATATATACTCCTGTCTCCCACAATAAACTTTGAACGTCTCACTAAACACTGACTTGTGTGCTTCATTGAGGGGTTCCCTGAGCTCAGGCTGGACAGCAGAATACAGGCGGAGCACTGAGTAGACCAAAGGGGGTCTACCAAAATTCAAGAAATCCTTACAATTTGGGGGCTCGTCCGGGATACCTCTAATCAGGTGAGTGCTGCTTTAATTTTTTTTTCTCTATAAGCATAGAGCAAGCACACTCCCTGGTTTTTGGTATCTGGACCATATACAGTACGGGGGAGGATTGTCTTGGGGCTTTTACGCCTGTTTAGCGCGCGCTCGCTTCTGAAAGGTTCCTTGAACTGAAGCATAAGTGTGGAAGCTGTATTCTGTTGCCTGCTACTTGTCTTTGTGTGTTGTTTGTTGAAGATATTGGTTATTTCTGTCGCGGGTTAATTCACATTTATAAAATGGCTAATAAGACCACAACTATTTATCTGAAATCCTTTTGTGAGCTGCTCATCTGTGCCTGTCTTCCCCGTACCCACAAAACCGTGCTCACCTTCGTCGGAAGTGTGTGCCTCAGGAAAGGGAAAGACTCCCAAGAAGGTGTCAGGACGAACTTCTGACAGCCCTCTATCGGATGATCCCGAGGATACTGATGGTGAGGATGATGATAATTCGGACGATGAAGGTCCGGATGAGAGGTCTCGCCCCAAACCTCGACAAGAAAGCACTGCGTTTGTTTTCTCTATGGGACTAAAGGGTCCAAAAATCCTTCCACCATCCGTAAGCACGCTGAAGGACATTATTAAGATGCTCCCTTCTCCCAACAAACCTTTGCATTTTGTTGATATGCTGATAAAGGCTTCTAGGCACTGTCAGCCCGTGGGTGCGGATTATCGCTTTATTTTGCAATCGGTTTTGGGAGATGGGTACGATGAGGCTGATTTGATAAAAACGGTAAAATGCTTAGACTCTAAAACAGACAAATTGGCTGTAGTGGAAAAAGAAGAAATATGACTTTCTTTGAGGTAATTCTAATGAGGCTATGAAACTCTTTAAAGATGAGCTAACTACTTATCTTCTTGCATGTCAGCAAGCTAGTCAAGATCTGTCACAGGTAACTAATTGTAGACAAGAAAAGAAAAAGTTTCTTGAGAGGTTTTGAGAGACCTAGTCCCTTTTGGATGGTATGCCCCTGCCTGAAGCAAACCCTAACTCACTTTTCCTTACCACCTTCTTGAATAATTGTCGACCAGAAATCATGAAAATTTTAAAGTTTCAATTGTCAGATGGTTCTACAATGACTATTAAAAAATTAGGTGAGCATGTGAGAACAAAGAAAGGAGATGGTATTTTAAAAAATAAACAAGTGACATGTTTGTCTGTGGAGAGTGAAGGATACAGAGGTAGAGGAGGTCTGCAGGGTCAGAGTACACCCCGTAGGTCTGGTCATTTTTATTACTGTCATAAATAAGGTCATTGGGCTTGTGAATGTCGCATGAAGGCCTGAGATAAGGAACGTAGTGGACAAAATATGTATAATCGATTGAATGATGGTCAGTGGCATGATGCTAATGAGATGTTTTCTCCTTATCCTTCCCAGCAGCCGCCGTAGAGAGTGCAAAAACAACAGCAATATAGACCCAATCCCTTCTCAGGGATGCAGGTAGGAGCATATGATGCATAGGGATGCCCGCAGAGTTCCAGCCCCGCGATGTTACTTTGGATTTTCGAGTCACCTCAGGTTAATGAGTTGCCCTTTATAGAATTATGTATAGATGGTTCCGTATTCTCTTTCTTGGTTGATACGGGAGCCACAATGTCGTCTTTGGGTTGTGATTACGAGGGACCGCTCTCGAATAAAAGTATCAGCTCTGTGGGAATTGAAGGGGTTGCTCAACGGAATTATTTTACTCCTTATTTAACTGTAACATGTCCTTTAGATAAGGGAATTCATTTTTCTCATCGTTTTGTTTGCATGCCTGATTGTCCTTTTAATCTGTTAGGTCGTGATTTAATGAGCAGGCTACACATGTCCCTGACTTTTTCTGGCGCGAAACTCACTGTTGAAGTGCCTGATTCAGTTTCTTTCTCCCACCTTACAAATATGCGTGTAAATAATTGTTTCCTTTCTTCACAGAACAGCTCTCTTTCTGCTGCCCTTGAATGTGTGCCAAGCAGTCTGTGGGCTGAACATAAGGATGAGGTGGGGTTAGTTCACTGTGTGCCTTATAAAGCTAAATTAAAACACTTGCAACCTGTGTACATCAAACAATATCCACTCTCCGAGGCCAAGACTTCAGGAATAGATAAAATTTTAAGCTCACTGCTCAAGCAGGGTGTTGTTTCATGTGTAAGTTCTTATAACACACCTGTTAATCCAGTACTGAAACCTGATGGTATGTGGAGATTTACAAAAGATCTGAGAAAAATAAATGGCATAATTATCCCTGTTGCACCTGTTGTGCCTGATGTGCTGTCCATTGTTTTCTCTAGACCTTGTCATCATTTGCATTTTTCTGTTATTAACCTTTGTTCTGCCTTCTTCGGTGTTCCTGTGAAAGGGCAGACACAGCCATTGTTCGCCTTCACCCACAGGGGGCGTCAGTTCACCTGGTCTCGTCTTCTGCAGGGTTAATTGACTACCCAAATGTTTTTTCGGCTGTAGTAAGAGATGTACTTGGTGATCTAACTCTCCCCACTGATTCTGTTGTCCTACTGCACGCAGATGTTTTACTGGTGTCCGCCGCTGCGAAGAAGCCACCACTTGTCTCCTGAAACAACTGGCAAAGAAGGGTTTCAAGGTATCTAAGACTAAATTACAGTTTTGCAGAGACATTGTAAAATACCTGGGCTTTGAACTCTCCCAAGGTCAAAGAAGGCTCTTAAAGGAACGAATTCAGCTTATCATCGACACTAAACGTCCGAGCACTAAACATGCTTTCATGGTTTTCCGGGACTGGTCAACTACTGTCGTCAGTGGATTCCTGACTGCTCATTCTACGATAAATGCATCAGGAGAGTCATCTCACACAACGATCCGCTCCAACAGCCTCTGACATTGACTGCTGAACTGGAAAAGGCCCTATGTTCTGCTCCAGCGCTGGGCCTGCCTAACTATCAAAAACCGTTCCATCTAAAGGTCTGTGAGCACGGGGCACCACTATTGCTGTATTGGCACAGGAACATGGGGGGGGGGAGTGAGACCATGTGCTTTCTTATCTAAAACTTTAGATGCTGTGGCACAAGATTTGCCTGCCTGTCTCAGGGCTGTGGCCACCTGTGCGGTGATGGTACAAGATGCTGAGAAGATTGTTCTCTCTCGTCCTTTAATTTTGTATTCTCTATATCAGGTTAAACAAGTGCTACAGAACCTTCAAACACAACATATGAAGGCTTGAATCTGGGTATGAGATTATCCTTTGTCCTACAAGTAACTTAGAGATAAAATCCACCTCTTCTTTTGACACCCTCAGATATGCTCTGGCACGCTTGATCAATGCACAGGATGGCAGGCTAGTAGAAACAGATCATGACTGCTGCTTAAAGATTGTTCACTCCACTAGTATAAGTCCTGATATGTCTTCTACATCAACAACTGGTGAATCTATGGACGTCCAAGGTAATACGCTAGCTTATAGTGTTGCTAAAGAAGCAGCCTGAAAAGAGATTTTCTTTCCTGACTCTGGTTCTGATTTGATTAATACATCCTTTCTTGCTAGCTCTTTGATTCCTGATGTAGATTTATTTTCTTTACAAGCTTCAGAATGATTTCTCTTTTTGGCAAGCTCAAGGTGCCTACGTTGTTTCTGATAGTTTATGGTATTGTGCTGATGGTCGTTTGTGCCTGCCATCTCATTGTCTTCCGTTTCTCGTGCGTGAGTTCCATGGTGTTACACATCGCGCGCTAAGGGGGGTTAAGGAAGATATGAAAGAACTCTTTTACATAGCTAACATGCTTGGAACAATTGATTCATTAATATCTAGATGCTTGGTGTGTGCTCAGAATACGTTTAAATATCTTTTGGTTTTGGTAGACAAGTTTTCTAGGTGGGTGGAAGCTTTTCCGTGTGCTCGAGAGAATGCAAAGGTGGAGTCCTAGTGAAAGAAATATCTCGTTATGGCGTGCCTTATGCTATTGACTCAGATAAAGGAACACCTTTTACATCACAGGTAACACAGAATTTGTGTAAATATCTTTCACTGTCGTGGGCATTCTCACATTCCTTATCATCCACAGTGATCAGGTATAGTAGAAAGAACAAATAGGACACTGAAAGAAAAATTAACTAAAGCAATGCAAACTGTGGGGAGTAAAAACTGGGTTGATCTGTTACCTGCTGTTCTAGCTGAAATAAGAATGACACCATCAAAAGACGTGCACATGTCACCATATGAAATTATATTTGGCAGACCCTTTCCCGTGCCATGGAGGAAAGGTAAACCCGCGATAGGAACAACTGATCTTGATGTACATATTGCTGAATATTCTGCTGCTCTAATAGATACTCTAACTAAACATTATGAACAAATTGCTGATGTGACTTTAATACCCTCAACAAAACCCACACATCCTTTTAATGTGGGAGATACTGTTCTGGTAAAATCTTTGACCCCCAGAAAACTGGGAGATTGTAAATATGACGGACCAGCAGAAATAATCGCAATTACTCATATTGCTATCCTAACTGATCTTTTTCCACAGTGGATTCATGCTACTAGGCTGAAGAGATGTCCTGTCGGCGTGAGACCAAAAGATGAATAAATGCGTGTGTATTATTATCTTTCTGTCTCTGTGATTTTTGTTTCCTAGACTAAAGACGTGCTGCAGTGATGTCCAACCCATGACATGATCTTGATGGAGTGACGTGACACAGAGGGATCGCCTTGGATTGCCACGGGTCGACTTGTTACTTTTGCTATTAGTGTACCATTCCTGGTGGTGTCTTAGCGCCTCGTGAGGTGGGACGAGTGCAGATTGGGCGTGCCCGCACTCTGAGCACTGTAGCGTCAAGAAAGGCAATAGTTCACCACTAGTAGTTATTTATGAATTTGACATTGTGAACAAGGTTTTTGACACACACGAGTTTGCACTCAACCTGTCATGTTTCTGTGTATTTTTCATGCTGTCATGCTGTGTGCAAAATTCTTTGTATGAGTATGTTTCAGGGTATGTTCCTGCGCCGCGTCCGATGGCCTATTGTCCGCCGGCGACTTCTTAAAAGCTCTGAGTTTTATTCAACGATGTTTCTTATGAATAAAAGGGGGGAATTGTAGGAAATATTTAATTCTTAGTGTGTTTCATGATATTCTGTGTTTGTGAGAACAGATTGTCTTTCTTTTACCACGACACAAGCTGCACTTTCAATAAACAGATTCTATAGTAGTTTATGTTAAAGGTCGTAAAACTGTTGAACGCTCGTAAATGCAGAGCTACTCCTAAATTTATGTTCTTCTTTACCTTATCTTTTAAGAGCATTCCAGACTGGATGTAAACATTCCCACATCCACCTTTTCTTTGGTTCTTTGTGTGTGTGCGTATATATACTCCTGTCTCCCACAATAAACTTTGAACGTCTCACTGAACACTGACTTGTGTGCTTCATTGAGGGGTTCCCTGAGCTCAGGCGGGACAGCAGAATACAGGCGGAGCACTGAGTAGACCAAAGGGACCAAAATTCAAGAAATCCTTACACGGTTGGTACTTATTTATTCACACATTTATTTATTTATAATTATGTCATGTTTAGTCTTCATAGTTTTGTGTCAGAATCAAAATAGTAAGTAAAAGTGATGTTATTAACAGTCATGTACCAGATGTAAGCATGTACTTTAAACAGAGAGTGTATATGACTGACGATGAAATAAGTGTGAACAAGGGTAAGATACTGAATCTCACAGAATGGGATTTCTTTGTATTAATAAGTTAGGCAGAGAGTTCTGCCGTACAGAAAGACAGAAAAACATGTACGTGGGCTTCAACCTGAAATAATAATATGTCTGATTACATTCTTAGGTTTAACCTGCACTATTTCAAACTAGTCATGTACCAGATTTACGCATCAACGACAGGTACTGTGTGTGTGTGTGTGTGTGTGTGTCGGAGACAAAAACAGAGAGAGAAAGGAAGGGGCCGACCCCTTAAGTAAAAGTGAAAGAACACAATGACTATGTTTTTTATATAATCACAAATAAAAATAATAAAAGATTTTAATTATATTAACTTTACATATTTGTTGCTTGTGTGCAGATGCAGTGTTGCAGTAACATACTAGACATACCCATGAATCAGATCTTTCCTGTCAAGATGTGTGTGTGCGTGCATGTGTATGTGTTTGTGTGTAGGAGACAAATGGAGAGAAAGAAAGGAAGAGGCCGACCCCTTAAGTAAAAGTGAAAAAACACACTGACTTTGTTTTTGATATAATTAAGAACACAAATGATAAAAAATACAGTTATATTAACTTTATATATTTGTTGCTTGTGTGCAGATGCAGCATTGCAGTAACATACTAGGCATACCCATTAATCAGATCTTTCCTGTCAAGATATGTGTGCGTGTGTGTGCGTGCATGCGTGTGTGTGTACATGCGTGTGTGTGCGTCAGAGACGAAAAGAGAAAAAAAAGGAAGTGACTGACCCCTTAAGTAAAAGTGAAAGAACACAATGACTTTATGTTTTTAATATAATCAAGAACAAAAATGATAAAAGATTTTAATCAAATTAACTTTACATATTTATTGCTTGTGTACAGATGCAGTGTTGCAGTAACATACTAGACATACACATGAATCAGATCTTTCCTGTCAAGATTATGAGTGGTTTTGTATAGAGGACTAAACATGACATAATTATAAATAAATAAATGTGTGAATAAATAAGTAAATATAGAAATAAATGAATAAATGAATACATGAATACGATATACCCTGAAAAATTGCTGAATGTATTCCTACTTTTGTTTATTAACATATTTCAAAATTTATTTATTTCAGAATTTTCACATTTCTTCATTCATTTATTTTTGTGTTGTCACATTTCTTTATTTATCTATTTTCGATTTTCCACATTTTTACATATTGTAGCGTTTTACCGCCGGAAAGGATGTTGGAAAGACGAGTGAGCTTACTTGCTGCCCAATGCAATAGCTGGGAGTACTTTATTAAGCACAGCACTAGATAGCATGAACAGCACATTCACACGAGAACCACATACAATTTAGCCTAAGCATAAACCAGAGCACATTCCACACGTCACACACACACACAGAACATGGCAGAAGCCACTACCCCAAACACCCTTCCCCAACAGGGTGAACACACAGACATCCCCGCAAGGCATGCTGGTCGTCAGCCGCCGCCCCGCCCACGCCACAATATATTTTTTTTTGCATTTCCACATTTCTACATTTATTTATTTGTCGCTGTATGCTGATAAGGCTGATCACCGCCGGAGAGCCTGAAGAACTGCACGGGGAGAATGTTTGGAGTCGAGAGTTCTACGTCGCCACGGCGCTCCACTCGCCCGCAGTACCAACCACACGCTTTGCTGCCCAACCGTCGGGATAAAGCACCGGTGTTAGCGTTTAGGTTTCCCGCTCGGTCTGCTACTGGAAGTTCCGCCCCCCGAGTGTGTGCTACTAACCTGTCCGGCTGTGGTTTGGGTCCTAGCAACCTGGCTACCCCGAAGTTACCACACAGAGTTCCGTTAGCCAAATTCAGCACCGCACCCCATCTCTCCAGAATGTCCAACCCCAAAATGCAGTCCTCCTTGACATTCCCCACAAAGAACTCGTGTGAATAAGTTCGCTTACCCACTCGGACTCGCACCGTGCGACACGCCCGTACCTTCACAAAGCCCCCAGTAACAGTGCGGACATTAAAGGCAGGATCATGCAGTCTGCAGACGCGCTTGCTTTGCCCCAGTAATCCACAGCGCAGCAGCGAAACAGTGGAGCTGGTGTCTACGAGCGCCCGTAGTTAGATGCCGTCCAGCACATAGTTGACATAAATCCCCGCGCAATGTCCTACCCGTCCTGAACGGAAGTTGACTCCACCAGTGTGAGGAGCAAGAACGGTTGTGGGAGGCGGCTTCCCCTTAGCGCCCCCCGGCGCTAGTTTAGCGGCTGCTGAAGTACGCTGTCCCTGAGAACGTTGCAACGGTAGTCTCGAGGTCTCGTGCCTCGCGAAACCTCTGAGACTAGCTTGTTGCCTAGCCGCGACGGGTAACCCTGTCCCCGGGTAGGTTCACCTACCGAGCGCCACTAAGCTGCGATGTTCCACCATCATGGGCTCAGCGCGCTCGGCCTCGTGCAGCACCTCAAAAAGAGAAGCTGGTGCCGCAAACCTGATGTGCTCGCGGAGCCGCGGCGGTCGGAGTGCCCGGACAAATGCGCGACGAGCTAGCTCTTGTCGTGCTCGAGTTCCTGATAGCCCCGGTGCGCGAGACATCTTAGACACTATTTCAAACTAGAACTCTTTACTCATCACCGACAGGTACTGTGTGTGTGTGTGCGCGCGCGCGTGCGTCGGAGACAAAAACAGAGAGAGAAAGGAAGGGGCCAACCCCTTAAGTAAAAGTGCAAGAACACAATGACTGTTTTTGATATAATCACAAACAAAAAATGATAAAAGAATACAATTATATTAACTTTACATATTTGTTGCTTGTGTACAGATGCAGTGTTGCAGTAACATACTGTAATTTCTTGTCAAGATGTGCGTGTGTGTGGGTGAGAGGACAGGAAAAGGAAGGCGCCGACCCCTTCCATAGTCATTGTGAAAGAACACAATGACTATGTTTTTGTAAATGAGTTCAGGCTTGGGTAGTACCTGTAGGATTACAAATTTATAAAATGTTAAATCTAGCTTCCAACGTAATAGTATATAAACTGAACAAGTTATGTACATTGGGTTTTACATTTTAAGGTAAAGTTGGTGACATTCTAAGAAGATCAAGTCTTGTACCCCAGGTGTCAGAGACATTAACCTTTTGTCTTTATGTACTTCCTGACCACTGGGTAGGGTCCCAAAGTCAATGTGAATGCTAATCTCAAGGCCAGGCTATGCCTTTTGTCTCTATGAGAATGTAAAGGTTTGGGGGATACTGTCAGGCTGATTAGATTAGCACCTATGCATTTGAAAGCCACTGTTATGCTGATGAGGTCAGGGCTGGGGAACTTCCGTTACCAGGCTGACTCCTGTACTAGACTATGCTTTGTTTAGATTGTCTCCACCTCTTTGTATCCCTCCCTCTTGTAAAGTATAAACTCTTCCGAGCTAAGTTTTCGGTCAGACTTGGATGACTACAGCGACGCTCGGCGAGTTCTTAATAAAGAGTAACTTCTGCTTGAATGATATCCCAACGTCTCCTGGTCTCTGAAAAAGTTCCCAACAGTTTTGGTGCCGTGACCCGGATAGAGCTGCTCACCTGAATCCAGATTGAAACTTCAAACTCAAAGATCTGACTTCATTCCAGACTGAATCTTTTTGTACAACTCAGGATTGGTGAGTTCCACTCTATCCAAAAGAACCTTTAAGACCAGTACAAATTTGTTATCCTCTGCGCCGCCAGAGAAGAGTTAACATACTGCTGTAGGGTTTGGTTAACTAAGTTATCCTCTAAAAGTTTCTGTTTAGAGATGGTTATCCTCTGTTCAGGCAGGGAAGATTAGCATTAGGTGCTAATATTTTGTGTGTTTTCCTCTGTTCAGGCAGGGAAGATTAGCATTACATGCTAATATTTGTGTGTTATCCTCTGTTCAGGCAGGGAAGATTAGCATTAAGTGCTAATATTTTGTGTGTTATCCTCTGTTTTGGCAGGGAAGATTAGCATTACGTGCTAATATTTTGTGTGTTATCCTCTGTTTTGGCAGGGAAGATTAGCCTTGTGTGCTAGTATTTGTGTTATCCTCTGTTGATCAGAGAAGTTTTAGTGTTTTGTCTTAACAAGCGTATCAAGCCTCTGTTGATTCGGAGAAGTTTTAGTGTTTTTTGATTGTGTGGTAACAAACAGTTTTACAAAATGTTTAAGCAGAATGCTAGACTGATCCCCACAACTAAAAAAGGTGGTCTTGCGACTCCTTCATGGTCTGATAGTGAATTTAAATCACTGTTAGGAGAGCAGATGAACATAATAGTAACTGAGAAAGTTAGACAAGAACTAACTCAAAAGTATAAGATCCACCCAGACAAGACGTGGTCGGTAGATGAGTGCAAAAAGGTATTAGGAGCATGCATTCGTAAGAAAAAGGTGAAAGGCATTATCTGCTGTAATAGAGAATTTGGTTTAACGCTAAGTACACAACAGTCTCAGCGTATCTCAGAGCTAGAGGAACAGATCCAGGAGCTCCGTGCTAGGGTATCCTCTTTGACGAAGAAACTGAACCGCATCCAAACTTTAGCAAGAACTGATGTAGACAAAGTTAGTCAGTCTGATAACAACTATCCTGACTTACAAGCTTTCTTTGACACAGATGTAGCCATTCAGTCAGTAACTGATGTGCTTGTAGATTCAGTGAATGTATGTGGTGCTAGAAAGAGATCTCAGGGAATTGAGGGAATTGCAAGTGTTACTCCCAACTCTTCTGTTGTCGAAGTCCAAACTGTTGCTAAATCACTAGGACCTAAGGATATAGAGAGACTATCCCAGAGCTTACCCTCAGCACGCACTAATTTTTCTGAATTTAGAAGAGCTTTGATCAGTAAAATGCGTCTCTACAACATGTCATTAGAAGAAGTCACACAGCTGTTGTCACAAATTCTAACTGAGTCTGAATTCAACAGTTTTGAGTCTGCTGTTACGTCTGAACTACAACATGCCAGTAAAAGTGATGTGAGAGAGGGTGTCTTGAAAATTCTTAAGAACATCATGGGACCCAAAGTAGACTGGTCCAGGATTACCAACTGTGTGCAGAAGAAAGAAGAATCTGTAAATGAATACACTGAATGGTTTTGTCAGTCAGCTGTAACTTACAGTGGCATAGTTGAGGATTCTGAAAGTGTGCTTGATGATAAGGGACCCCTAGTCCGCATCTGGTCAGATGGCCTTATAGCTGAGTACAGAAAAGCATTGCCATTTCTAGATCTAACTTGGTCTTCCATGACTCTCAGAAGTAATCTTGACAGGTTAGCTGCATGGGAAAGGGATGCTGATGTGAGAGTAGCAGCAGCTTCGTTTAGCACAACAGACCCAGACCATAGATGGCCTAAAAGAGAAAGCAAATGTAACTACTGTGGAAAACCAGGACATTGGGAGAAAAGGTGTCGGAAGAAGTTGCAAGATGGTAGAAGAAATAGTATGCATAATTCTACTCCTTCTCAGCCTGCCTACAACCCTGAAGTAGTTCCGTCTTTGTCTACTCAAACTTTAGGACAGCTTGCCCAGGCTCTTCTAAGGGCACAACAGGAACAGGAAAAAAACTAATTGTTGGGGCTGTGAGTAGCTACCTTTCCCCTGTAATACATCACAATGACAAAAGAATTTTTGTGAAAGGTAGCATACAAGAGAAAGAAATTGACTTTTTGCTTGATACAGGTGCAGAAATTACAGTAATTCCTACTAAATTGGCTAAAGATTTAAACATTCCATACAAGAAAACTAAACTGTGTTTAACTGGTGTAATAGGTGAAGATTCTGTTTTGTATGAAACTCCGCCCATAGAAATACAATTAGGCCCAAAAACTTTGACTACAAAATTGCTATGTGCTCCATTAAATACAGGTGCAATTCTGGGCATGGATCTACTGAGACAAGTACATCTAACTTTAGACATGTCTTCAGAATCTGCTAGCATAAAAATTTCCTCAGCACAAGTTTCTACTTATAATGCAGCCACTCCTGAGTATGCTTTCTTGCAGAATCATCCTATTTGGGCTAAAGACAAGGATGATTGTGGTTTTCTGACAGGTGTAGAACCAGTCAAATTAACAGGAACTCCACCTCCTGTTACCAAACAATATCCAATCAGTAAAGAAGCTTTACAGGGAGTTAAACCTATTGTAGAAAAATTGCTGAAACAAGGTGTGCTAGTTAAAACTAACAGTCCCTGTAACTCACCCATATGGCCCATCAAGAAAGCCAATGGGACATGGAGACTCACCATAGACTACAGAGTAGCCAATAAACACATTGATAAAATCACCCCCCTAGTAGCAGATCCGTCTACAATTTGTAATGGCTTACCATTAGATTGTAAAGTTTTTTCAGTAATCGATATGTCTAATGGATTCTTTTCTATTCCTTTGCACTCTGACAGCCAGGCATGGTTAGCTTTTACAGTTGACTATGAGCAATACCAGTGGACTCGTCTGCCACAAGGTTTTCAAAATTCTCCGACCATATACCATCAGGCTGTCAGACGTGATTTGTGTGACCCAGAGTGTCCAGTTAAACAGTCCACTATGATCCAATATGTTGATGATATTTTGATTGCCTCAACAGATCATGATGTTCATCAAATTGAATTGGCAGCATTGTTAGACTATTTGCATGCAAAAGGACACAAATGCAGCCTTCACAAAGCTCAAGTTGCAAAAAACCAAGTCACTTTTCTGGGTCAAACAATTGGTACAGGACATAGATCTATTACACAGGATCGAGCCGCTTCAGTCAAAGCAATACCTCCGCCTACTACCATTAAAACACTTAGATCCTTTTTAGGAACAGCTGGTTATTGTAGACCTTGGATTGAGGACTATGCCATGATTGCTCAACCGCTCTATGACTTGTTGAAAGGCCAGATTAAAGATTCTGATACTGTTTGTATGGAAGAAATTCATCTTAAAGCTTTCAATGCTTTAAAGACAGCATTATGTCAAGCACCCGCATTAGGAATTGCACAATCTGATAGGCCCTTTGTGCTTTATGTTCATGAACACTTAGGCTTTATGACTGCATGTCTAATGCAAGATCATGGGGGCAGTTTACGCCCAATTCATTACTATTCTGGTAAACTTGACATAGTCGCTCAAGGTATGGGCCCATGTCTTAGAGCCGTGCAAGCAGTTCATCTAGCGCTTCAAGCTTCATCAGGAATGGTGTTAGGACAGACTGTAAATGTAAGATGCCCTCATGCAGTGTCTGCACTAATGAATCAAGCAAAAGTCACTTCTGTCACCTCTTCTCGTTGGGGAAATTGGTTAACGACCCTCACAGCCCCGAACATTGTTTTACAGTGTGCGTCAGTTACAAATCCATCTACATGTATGATGTCTGCAATGACTGAAGTTGTGTTAGAGGATGTAGGAGAAATGACTCACGACTGTGTTACACTTACATACACACCCACAAGTGAAGTAGCAGAAACTCCTATAGAGAATGCAGAATTGGAGTTGTTTGTTGATGGTTCAGCTCAAGTTATTGAAGGCCATAAACGAGCAGGTTATGCAGTAACTTCCATCACTGAAGTGGTAGCTTCAGGTCGTCTTCCAGATCATTTTTCAGCTCAAGCTGCAGAACTAGTAGCCTTAACTAGAGCATGCACGCTAGCTTCAGGGTCAGTTGCAAATATCTACACTGATTCCAGGTATGCTTTTGGAGTAGTTCATGATTTTGGTGTCATTTGGCAAAGTAGACAGTTTCTAACTTCTGCTGGATCCCCCATTAAGCATGCTGGATTGGTAAAAGATCTAATGTTTGCTATGAAACTTCCGAAGAAATTAGCTGTGATCAAAGTGAAAGCACATCTCACTACTAACACAATGGAAGCTAAAGGTAATGCTCTTGCTGATGTAGCTGCTAAACAGGCTTGTTTTTATGCAACTGTACAAGTGTGTTCAGGTAGTACAGCACAGAAGACCATTCTGCCTCCTGAATCGATCATTGATCTGTACAAAGACGTCCCTCTATATGAAGCATGGACATGGTTGGACAAAGGAGCCACCGTGGATTCATCTGGCTGCTGGACCAAAGGGGGAAAGTATGTCGCTCCCGAATCACTGCTGCCATATTTGGCACAACAAATCCACAATTTGGGTCACAGTGGTCCAGCGACGATGAATCACAGGTTCTCAAATCAGTGGTGGAATCCAAAATTCAGAATTGTAGCCATCGAAACAGTCAAGAGATGCGTTACATGTCAGAAAAATAATGATGTGTCAGGAGTAATGACAGCAGCTGCAGTGTTGTGTCAGGGAAGGAAAACTTGGACTCACGTGTCACATTATAAAGTTGTTCCCCCACCTGCAGGGATAGGATAGGACACACGGACCAGTGAGGAGCCCAGGGAAGAACCGAATGCAACAGGCATCGGGGGCCAAACCCGGTGGTGAAGACTCCCTCATAGGCCCTCCCCATTCATTAGTTCATCCTCACCTCACTGTTCTTTAGGTGTCACGGTAATTAAGAAACAGGGAAAGAAGGAACAACAATAGCAGACACAGATTGAACAGAGGATACAACCCTAGGGTTTGAAAAATTTTACAACAGATACTGCTTTGTCGTCTTTTGTTTTTCTTTCTTACTCTGTGCAGATACCACTTGATGGCTGTCCTGAGACCAATACACGCTGACCTCGTCACCTACAAAGGAAGCCACAACTTCTGACAGACAACTAGACTCACTACCAAGCCAACTGTCACAGAAGATTAAAAAAATACACAACGCAGAGTATCAAATACGAGAACTTCAGTCATCCATCAACATGATCAAGATTGCTGGACAAGACATTCTTGATCTTTCAACAAAATTACACCAGATGACTGAGGATAATTCTTCATGGTTCGGAAACATGTTAGGGAAACCCTGGCTGTGGATCAAGGAAATCGCAATTCTGCTGTTGTTTTTCCTACTGGTGTACTATCTATGCATCCACAGTATCAAGTGTTTCATTCAACAAATAACCCACACCCATCAAGAAGAAATGGCCGCTCCAACCAGAAAAGACTATTATCCATAAGAACTTCACAGACACTAGCTAGATGTTTGTTTATATGTCATCATGGCATTCATCACTGCAAGCAACAACAGAACAAGTGCTATGTGCCTGTAACGATCACAAGTTACAAGAATTAAATGTCTAAATTTGTATTTGGTGAGAGTTATTAGAACTCTCAAAGGGGGAACTGTAGGATTACAAATTTATAAAATGTTAAATCTAGCTTCCAACGTAATAGTATATAAACTGAACAAGTTATGTACATTGGGTTTTACATTTTAAGGTAAAGTTGGTGACATTCTAAGAAGATCAAGTCTTGTACCCCAGGTGTCAGAGACATTAACCTTTTGTCTTTATGTACTTCCTGACCACTGGGTAGGGTCCCAAAGTCAATGTGAATGCTAATCTCAAGGCCAGGCTATGCCTTTTGTCTCTATGAGAATGTAAAGGTTTGGGGGATACTGTCAGGCTGATTAGATTAGCACCTATGCATTTGAAAGCCACTGTTATGCTGATGAGGTCAGGGCTGGGGAACTTCCGTTACCAGGCTGACTCCTGTACTAGACTATGCTTTGTTTAGATTGTCTCCACCTCTTTGTATCCCTCCCTCTTGTAAAGTATAAACTCTTCCGAGCTAAGTTTTCGGTCAGACTTGGATGACTACAGCGACGCTCGGCGAGTTCTCAATAAAGAGTAACTTCTGCTTGAATGATATCCCAACGTCTCCTGGTCTCTGAAAAAGTTCCCAACATACCCTTATATTTTTTTCTGTAGCAGGAAAAAAGTAAAAACAATTAGACATATAGACATTGAGAGATACTATGCAAATTGAGTTCTTTTTCTGGAAATGGTGAATTCATTCATTATGTACTGAATGTAGACAAAACAAATTCATTAGTGTGAAAAAATTTCCTATGATAAAGGGATTCAAAATTCATTACCTGTTGTGCTAGCATTGAAAATTGAACTATAAATAAATAGAATGTTTTTATGTGCATACAACATATATTTAATGTTATAAAGTTAATGAGATGTCACTACAGCAAATTGTCACAAGTTGGGTGTTATGGGTTATGTTATTACCGAGGGCACATAGGACAGGCAAAGGCACAGAGGGGTGTTTTAAACAAAAGAGTATTTTAAATGATACAACATAAAACAAAAAAAAAAGAAACAAAATAAAGTAACAGAACAACAAACTTATAATATACTAAACAGCTTTGGCAAAACACAGGCTCTATGGCGAAGAGTGGGACAAGGGGCTATGAGCGAACAACGAGGCTACGACCTCACAAACAAACTAAGCAGGGACTGAAACGGGACAAGACAAGACTAGAGACACGGCAAGACTAGAGACACAGACACTGGGAGACCAGAGACCGAACTAGAGACGAGACTCCAGAGACACAGGGAGACAAGGAAGACCAGAGACACGGAGTGACTAGGTCACTCCTAGTGCCTTCTGGGAAACTGAGTCTGCAAGCAAAAACTACAAAAAAAAAAAAAAAAAAACAGTGACCTCTAGTGGT